>NW_022437065.1:4081946-4264362 GCF_009761245.1 Sapajus apella | reverse complement strand
ATCAGTTCCAGTACAATAATTGAATATCAGTTCCCTGTATTTCAGTATTAAATCAGCTTTCCTTAATATTTTGCTGGATTTCAAATATATATGAAAAAATACCTGTTACATATTGACGGCTGATCTGCTCAGTTCACTGAAAAGATGTGACATTGGAACTTTGTTCTTCTTCATTTGAAACAACCCAAGTCACATGTAGAATGTGGTCTCTTTATGGAACTGTAGCGACACTTCCTATGACAAAAAAGATGAATGAAGTGTGTTGGTGTAGCTATGTGTGGTCATATCTGACTCAGTGCCAGAGATTGTCAGAGAGCAGGCCTGTCTGTGAGTGAGACAGTGTGAGACAGTCTATTCCCCTCGCAGCTGTTCACATTTCCTTGTTTTGCCTTGGTGGTGTGTGTGTGTGTGTGTGTGTGTGTGTGTGTGTGTGTTTTCAAATAAAAAGTGCTGAATTTGGGTAATGGTAATTTCATTAGAAAAAGAGAGTAAACAGTAACAGATTAATTCTTGTTTTCCTTCTAGGAATTATTAATTAACATTCTTCCTTCTTTCTTCCTCCCTTCACACCTCAGCTTTATAAATATGCTTGATATCTTCAAATTTCAGGAAAGCAAACAGCAAAAGGAAATACATATTGTCATTCCAATACACCTTGAATTTAAGCTTCTAGAGCAGGGATTCACAAACTATGACCCTCAGGTCCAATCCAGCTGGCCACCTGTTTTTGTGAATAAATTTTTATTGGAACACAGCCATGCTCATTCATTTATGGATTATTAACAGCCACCCTCATACAACACAACAGGGTTGAGTGGCTGTGACAGAGACAATATGGCCTGCAAAACCTAAAATATTTCCTGTCTTGCCAGGATAGGATTAGGATACTGACATTCTTTTTTTTTTTGCTTGAGACAGTCTTACTCTGTTGCCCAGGCTGGAGTGCAGTGGCGCAATCTCAGCTCTCTGCAACCTCTGCCTCTTGGGTTCAAACAATCCTCCTGCCTCAGCTTCCCTAGTAGCTGGGACTACAAGTGTGCAACACCACACCCAGCCAATTTTTGTAATTTTTAGTAGAGGTGGGGTTTCATCATGTTGGCCAGGTTGGCCTCAAACTCCTGACCTCAGGTGAGGATCCTGACATTCTTTAACATGAAAGGCTTGTAACTGATTAGCTAATAGCTTTCAAATCATATTTAGTGTATTTTTTCCCTGCAGCCTATAAACTGATTTTATACAGCTTTTTCCCCACATATTTGCCTCCCTGGCATAAGGCATTGCATATTACTGAATTCTAGTAACAAGCCAAGGATATCTGGGTGAGAGAAAGGACAGCATATCAGCAGGGCAGGGTCGGGTTCCTGCTTCTCTGGCTGTATGACATTGACCATGACACTTCACCTGACTAGACCTCAGCTTTTGACTTTTCAAAATGGAGGAGTTGAATCATGTTGACATCTAAGGTTTCCTCTTCCCCCACCCCCAGAGTCTCATTCTGTCACCCAGGCTCGAGTGCAGTGGAACAATCACAGCTCACTCTTCCTGGGCTCAGGGAATCCTCCCTCTTGAGTAGCTGGGACTATGGGCGTTCACCACCACACCCAGCAATTTTTTTTTATTTTTTGTAGAGACAGAGTCTCACTATCTTGCCCAGTTTGAATTCCTGGGCTTAAGCGATCCTCCTACCTCGTATGGCCTCCCCAAGTCCTAGGATTACAGGCATGAGCCACCACACCCAACCCTAAGGTCTCTTTTACTTTGAAAATTTTTTAAAGTAAGTCAGATTTTAAAGATACAAAAGAAAGAATTAAATATAGTCAAAACATATTTCTTGATTTTGAGGGAAAGTTTTTAATTACACATGCGGAATCGAAAAGAAATATCTGGTTCCTAAAGAAACAAGCTGAAATAAATATTCCTGATGTATTTATGTTACTCTGAATTTTCAAAAAATCAATTTACAATTTCTATGTACTAGTCCAAATATAATACTCCTTATTTTTTTAGAGGAAGCATTTCTTAAACACTACTGTGTACTCAGCCTCTTGCTAGGGGCTGTTACCTAATGTCAGAGAACTCCAGAGTCTGGTGGTGGGAAAAAAGAAAGAACCACTTAAACAGCATGTTCTATAATAATGTACCTCAGACAGCCAGTTCCCTCTTGGCTGTTGATGCCCTTCATGTGGCAGACACCCTAGTGTTGGCTCTGTCCTGAGTTGTAGACGTGTGTTTTCTGCATCGTCAGTGTACTCAGCAGCTGGTCTCAGAAGGATGTTCTCATCCTCTGCTCCCAGGGGTTACCAGACAACTCTTTACTTCTGAGTCTTCTTGCCCTCCTGGGCAGGGCTGCATCCAGATGGCTCCAGCCAGGCTACCTTCTGCAGTGTCTCCTTGACTCATGGGAAACACATACATGCTTAACCCAACATATTTTACAAGCACAGGCTGCCCCAGGTGGCCTCCAGACAAGAAAGAGACAGGCACCAGTCTCTTTTTGCTTAGGACCCCACATGCCACATGTTAAGCTGCCCCAAGGACTCTCTCTCACACAGAGATCCTTCCTAGTGTACCAAGGTGGACCTATAAGTTGCAACTCAGCAAGCATCCCTCCAGAGAATCAGATAGTGAGCTTTCTAGCTGGCATCCCCAGTATCTAATGTATTGTTCTTTTGGGGCATCTACCATCCTTCACTTTGTATGAGGGAGGACACAATCCCCTCTCCTTTCCTCCCCAATAAGATGGAGAAGGGAATAATCAAATACTTGCTCTCCTTAGTCCTGTGACTCCTACAAATTCCAGACTTCTGCCTCTATAGGCAGAATGAGGGGTCCTGGGGTGAATATGGAAGGGCCATTTTGACTGCCTTTCAGCAAGCCCTAGAAAAGTGCTCTAGCGATTCATAGCCGGCTCAGTGCCACTTACTTCTTGGCCTTAGCTTTGGGCTTTAGCTGAAAGTCTAAGACTACTGGTAAGGTCCCAGGTGACATTATTTTATATATTCTTTATATATGATGGAATGGGGTGGATAAAGGGTAAGAAAGACAAGCTGCAGGCCAGGCACGGTGACACATGCCTGTAATCCCAGCACTTTGGGAGGCCAAGGTGGGCGGATCACAAGGTCAGGAGTTCAAGACCAGCCAATATGATGAAACCCCATCTCTACTAAAAATACAAAAAAATTAGCCAGGTATGGTGACAGCCACCTGTAATCCCAGTTACTCAGGAGGCTAAGGCAGGAGAATTGCTTGGACCCAGGAGACGGAGGTTGCAGTGAGCTGAGATCATGCCACCGTACTCCAGCCTGGGTGACAGCAAGACTCCATCTCGGGCGGGGAGGGGTGGGGAAGAAAAGAAAGACAAGCTGCAGTCTGCCTTTTTTCTCAAAACCCAGCTACCTCTCACTTGCCCCAGATCTTGGCAAAACTCTACCTAGATTTGAAATTTGAGTCCTGTGTATCCTTACAGGCAGCATATAGTATGCAGATTGCCCATGAAAATGGGAAATCCAAAAGCACTGTGTTTCTAACTACTGTTTCTAAACACTTTAATATTACATCGCATTCAAACTTTTCTCCACTGATGACTTTTTATTTACCTGCTTTGCCATATTTCTCAAATGCTTTGTATATGCTATGGATATCACTAAAATATATTGAGTCTCTAAGACAAAAATGCAGAAGTTGGTAGGGGGAAATGAAGGTTGACATATTATGCATATGCATCAAGATAGTCTCCAACTTCGGGTTGCTCACTGAGATCATGGCCAGTTGATATTGCTGGAGACCAAACTACTTACTCTCAGGTGTCCAAAGGGATGAAGCCTTCATACATTTCTGAGCCTTTGGTTATACAGATTTTTTTAATTTGTGAGCTCCTTGAAGACAGGAACTCTTATCTTTTTCATTTCTGTAACCCTAGTATATAGAACCCCACATTTTAGTACATAGTAAGACTTCAATGAATATTGAGTGGGTGGGTATGTGGATGAACCAACAAAGGGTCACTTCTCTCTGACAGTGACAAAATGAGCCCATTCCTCACTCCCTCCTGCTTCAGTTCTCACTTGCATTTTTGGTTGATGAGCCAGCAGCTGAGATTTACAGTGTATTCTTTGCCACATGGACACCATCCTCTCTATCCTGTGGCTGCCTTGAGAGGTGCAGTTCCTAGGACTTGAGAGCTACAGTTTTTAGAAGAAGCAGAGCCCAGTGCCCCCACCTCAGGCAAAAGCCCTATCTTTTAATCCCTTCCCATTGTCTCTGCCTCATATTAAACATCGCGCCTCCCCCTCATCCTGCCACTACTTCCACTGAACTTTAGGTGAATGGAATTTAATTTAGGTGATTGAACTGGATCAGACCAGACCAAAGGCATGGAAGAAAATTTGGCCTGAGCATCTTCCTTGGAGCAGGGCCTTAAAAGAGATTCCAGGCACTTGTGTGCCACCTATGAAGTTGTACGGATAGAACAGCAGTTCTCACTTCACCACTCTGCCTCATTTTTTCTCATCTTGTAGTGAGAATAGTAGGTGTAACCAACTACATAGGATTGTTTGAAGTTAAATGAATTAATATATGTTAGGAGCTTAGACTCGTAACTATCATCTAGTAAATGCTCAAGAAAAGTAGCAATTGTTGCCATTAGTAGTAGTACTATTAGTACTCTCAGAAGTTTTGGCACTGGACATAAGATTTACAAATATCTAAGGAGTTTATAAAAGCACAGATTTCTGGACCTCCTTCTTAAATTGTCATGTAGTAGGTATGGAGGGGGGTCCAGGAATCTATGTTTAATGAGAACTACATCTGATTCTGCCACAAATTCTTAAGAAATTACAGATACAAGACCTAAGGAACTGTATTTGACATAGTAAGACCAGGCCAAAAATTGCCTCCAATTTGGGGAGTTGTAAGGTTTTTGTTTCTTTGTGAGAAAAGTTGACGTGCATTTATTAAATGTTTAAATAGAAACTAATTGTAATCATAGTTGAAAATGTTGACAGTAATAGTCCTTGATCAAGAAAAAGGCAAAACTTACAGTTCGTCATGGAATTAGACATACAAAGTAATGGTACTATCAACTTGTAAAGCCTCAAATTAAATTTGCTTTTTTTCCCCAAACTAGTTTGAGATTTTTTTTTATTCTAATTTTATTTTTTTTCAAGACAGGGTCTTGCTCTGCCACCCAGGCTAGAGTGCAGTGATGCAATTATAGCTCACTGCAGCCTTAACCTTCTGAACTCAAGCAATGCTCCCGCCTCAGCCTCCTGAGTAGCTGGGAATACAGGTGTATGCTACCATGCCTGGCTAATTTTTGTATTTCTTTTGCACAGACAGGGTTTTGCCATGCTGCCCAGACTGTTCTCCAACTCCTGGGCTCAAGCAATCTGTCTGCCTCAGCCTTCCAAAGTGCTGGGATTATAGGTGTAGCCGCTACACCCAGCCGGGTTTGAGATTTTTTAAAAAATTTTAATGTATTCACTTAGATCATTTAAACTTTACTTGATAATTAATATTATGACACATCAGGTGATAACTGAATGTCTTTTTAAAGTATTATGTATTTTTTTAATTGTGGTAAGAACACTTAACATGAGCTCTACCCAATGCTAATGATAGACACAATGTTGTACAGCAGATCGCTAGAACTTATTCATCTTGCAAGTGTAACATAGAGTGTGTGTGTGTGTGTGTGTGTGTGTGTGTGTGTGTGTGTGTGTATGTGTGTGTTTTAACTTATGGTTTCTTAGGTTTTTTTGGTTTTGTTTTGCATTTTGTTTGGGTTGGGAGTGGTTTTTGTTGTTTTACTATTTTTAATTGCATACGAGCAGTGCAATTCATTTCTGTAGGCTAGTCTGGAAACCTAATCCCTATTTACATTATTTTTGTGGGAAAATACGATCCCAATTACAACATTGACATTTCTTTAGAGATGGAAAGCATTCAGAAGATGTAGACTGCCCACATATATGCTATAGGGATTTGGGCAAACTTCTGTGGACCAGCCACAAATCACCAGTTCCCTCAAATGTTAATATAATGTTTTAAATAGAGCAGCATTTTACTAGTCTACTTACACTCTTTACTTAATCTCTCAATTAGTAGTGCTTTCTTAATTAATACATCATTTAAAAAATTGTCCCTACTCTATATTCACATTGCTTTTTTTTAGGCATTTTTATGTATGATGTGGCCCAAATATTTACAAGTCATGAAGTTTTATCTTGCATCAGTATAAATTAATTTGGCTGTAATCTGAAGAATATTTATAGTCAATATTTGACCTCTCAACTAGCATCGGTATACAAAGTAGGTGAAGAGGAAAAAAAAACCAATAACAAAAATCCCCACCTATTTTAGAGAAGTTAGGAAATAGAAGTGTTCATACCAGCCAAGGTCATCTTTAACTTTTCACTTTTCAAAGCAGACGGTTGACTATGAAACATTTTATTTGAGGTAGAAGTTAATATTTTAATTGTATTTCTAAACTACAGATACTTTTCTCTAAAGAATTAAATGTATGTTCTTCAGAAAGTTAAACTTTGGATCATTTAGGTTTGTGAAATTTTAGAAATATATTTACTTTCTTTTTTTTTTTTTGAGATGGGAGTATTGCTCTGTCTCCCAGGCTGGAGTGCAGTGGTACCATCTCGGCTCACTGCAACCTCTGCCTCCCAGGTTCAAGCAATTCTCCTGCTTCAGACTCCCAAGTAGTTGTGGTTACAGGCACCCACCACCACACCTGGCTAATTTTTTTGCCATGCTGGTCATGCTGGTCTCAAACTCCTGACCTCAGATGAACCACCCGCCTCAGCCTCTCAAAGTGCTGGGATTACAAGCGTGAGCCACTGTGCCCAGCATGTATTTACTTTTCAGCGTCTTCACTCTGAATTTGCAGAGTCAAAAGAAAAAAAGTTTATGTCCTTGACTTCCTGCTGAAGGATACCAGCACTGATTCTGTTAATGAACAGCCCTGGTAAAACAACCATAAACCTTTGTGAGAACATTCCTTCCTAGAAGGAATGAGTTTGCCCTTTCCCAAGATTTAGGTTTCTGTGAAAATTCTTCCCGACGTGCCTTGGCCAGAAAGCATTCTTTCATTTTTACTCCGTGTAGATGTGCCTTGGCCAGAAAGCATTCTTTCATTTTACTGCGCATTCATGCTATTGAAAGGTGCTTCTGTCAGAGGAAACAAACACTATGATTGAGGAAATACTGACGAATTTAAAATGACAAGGAAGTTGCCACATTGACAGAATTTTGGTCCATCTATTTAAAGGTGATTTTTTGAAAAGGTATGCATAAGACTCATATTCTGACAAGTTTCACAGAAAATTAAGAGGTTATTACCGAGAGGATCCCACTGAAATCATCAGCCTGCCTTTTTAAAAGGAAAAATATTGTTTAGTGAAGTAACAAATATGAAGCTCTGAATTTTAGCAAAGAATTGTGAGTGTTGACTGGATTTTCTTCTTTGCTTTTTAGCTGTATGACAAAATTAACACAAAGTCTTCACCACAAATCAGGAATCCACCAAGCGATGCAGTACAGAGAGCCAAAGAGGTAAGTGATACATTTTATAAAAGTGTTTGGCGTCATCATATTGACTACTTTTATTGAAGACATTTCTGTTGAACATTAAGAGGCAGTTTCCGTGGAGTCACAATTTGACTCATTATATTCAGATTTAGTATTTCTAAGTTTATTACTGAACATACAGAAAAGAAAAAAAAATCTTTGCAGCAATATTGCCTAGATTTCTAGTTCTGGTTCTGTGATGTAAACTTGAATACATTACCATCAGTTTTACTTCTCTTTTTCTGTTTTTTAAAAAAAGAAAGTTATTTTACAACATTTGGTGGAAATAGGCATGCTATAAAAATTTTAGTTGCTTTTTTAAGGTGGTAATGTTTGAAAGTTAATTAAATTTCTGGAGCAATTAAATATACCGAGTTCAAAGAAGTCATTTTTGTAAATTGTCAATGTATGTGGCTATATCTGTCACAGACTTTTAAATACCTGTTTATGATAGAAACACGACATTGCAGAAAGTTTGGAAAATAAAAATAGATCCATAATCTCATCACTCTAACACAGTAGTTTACATTTTACATAACATTTTCCAGTCACTTTCTATTTGCATATAAATTTTTTATAGTTGTAATTAAAATGTATCTTTTTTTAATCTAACATTATATAATAAGCATATTTCCATGTTTCTACTTGATCTTTACAAATATAACTTCTAATGACTACAATATTTTTATTTGCTGTTATTAAAATATAACATATTAGCAATTCTCCCATTGTTAGACACATAGGTTTTTTTTCATTTTTTGATCATATAAGTCTTTATGCAAATAAACATTTTCCTTTTTTAAAAATTATTTCTTTTAAAGTGAAATTACTAAGTGAAAGAGTATAAAGGACATAATCCCTTCCCTACCAGATTTTAAACACAAAGTCTGTATTGGAAGGTAGTGTATGTTTACTGAGAAATGAGACCATAACAGTGGAGGCTGCATGGCCTGCCCCTTTGGTCAGGACTACCTTGGAGGGGTTGTCTCTGACTTCACCCTGGCGGCTCATAGAAGGGAATTAAGGTATCACTGATAGAAGCATGAGTTACCACCCTGTCTTCACAATACACAAATAGAAGCAGAAAGACTCTCAGGACAATTATTTGGCTCAACTGGAAATTGAGCCCTGTTTTGGTGGAAATACCACTCCTCTGTATTTAAAAATAGACTAAGAAAGGAGCAGGGAGCCAGAGAGAGTATGTGACTTCCTCCTTTCGTTTCACTGGTAGAGAAACTCCGAGCATAAAATACACCAAGGATACTTGGTTTATCATCCTGAAACAATATGAATTAACAGTGTAACACTAATGAACAGGGTATTTGGATAAGAAAGCCCTGTTGTTGTGGTTTTTTTTTTTTTTTTTTTGCTTGTTTGTTTCTCCCAGAGGCAGTAGTTGAGTAGCACAGAACATTATAATTTTGATGCCAAAATCTAAGGCTCAGGCCATGCGACCTCACAGCATACCCTCCTGCCCCAGTAGGAAGGTTTTGTATGGTTTTCACAGGTTGAGGTAAGAGTCCTCCTGGATGGATGGTGGTGTGCTCCTGCCATCCAGTTGTGCTGAAACAATCCTTGATTGGCTTGATGGTTGGAATTCACTTGAATGTAATGCAAACCTCTCTGAATCCAGCCAGCTGCAATTAGAATAGCAGCAGGTGTGTTTACTCAGAAAAAGAACAGAGGCTTTTCCATGGGTTCATGTCCCATAAATAACTTAAACAGGTAAACTCCATCCTGGCGGTAAAGGAGTACTTTTGAAGAACAATTTGATTTGAAAACAACCATTTTTACCTCTGCGGAAAAATGTTAGTAACTAATTAGTGAAGAAAATTTGAATGGAAAGAGAAAATAAGGTTTTTTAAAAATTGTTCTCTTAGGTTCCCTGGCATTTAAGCCTAAGAGCCATTAGCAGAGGCATGGCCTTCTCTATATGGGCAGATGAATATGGTGAATAACATTGATCCTGCAGGCATTTTTGCGTTTTCCACATTACTTAAAGAAAAATTACTTGTGTACACTTAATTAAGTAGTCTAATTAATTACTACTGTTCTTGAAATCATTTTTGTCTGTGCCTGTGTCATTTTGACATTTCTAAAGGGAATTGGCAGTGCTGTTAATATAAAAGAAAACTTCTTACTAACTTTTTGTCCATATTGATTTTTATGGTGAATTTGGAAAAAGATATTCAGAGATACTCTTTTTTTAAGTTTCATAAATCTGTAATAAATATGTGTTGCAGGCTTGTCATTTTGTTTTGTATTTTTCAATAGCCTTTCAGGTTGTAGTTGACAGACTATTAGAACAATTTGCTTCATTTTTATTAATATTACCGTCAATACCGTTCTTCCATGTATTAATATAATTTGAATAAAATGAAAACTTTTTCAAAATAATTGTTTTGCCTGCCATAAAAATCCACTCGTAATTTTTAACTTAAAAGAATTTAACATTTTTAAATCTTATGTCATGTTTGTACCATTATATATCTTGTTTATTTTTTAGGTTTTGGAAGAAATTTCATGTTACCCTGAGAATAATGATGCAAAGGAACTAAAGCGTATTTTAACACAACCTCATTTCATGGTAAGTAACAAACAACCTCGCTTTCAAAAGAAGTTTTTAAACTACCCTCATAAAATGTAGCCAGCTTCATCTAATACATTTTTATCCATATCATATGAGACTGTTAAGATTACAATACCGGGTAATACCAAATATTTCAGGATTCTTTTGTTTACTTTGTGCCACAATTGTAGAGATGCTCTTGGTGAAGTGGCTTTTCAGGGACTGTGTACTCATCAGACAAGAGATTTTCTTCCTTATGGAATAGTCCTTTAGTCACTGAAACTGTTTATGTTACTTAAACCACAAAGAACTAAAATTAGAGACAGTTTGCAATAATAAAGAATTCTCTGAATCTAGGTGATATTTTGGAAGAAGTACATCTCTTTTTTGACAATGCAAAACTTGCACTTTCTTCATTCATTTCTACTATATAGAAAGTGGGGATAGCACCTGTATTTAGCCAAATATAAAGCTAAATAACTAAACGAAGCTCGAAATAGATAAGATACTTTTTTGGGGAAAAGGTCCATGCTTATCTACCTAACTGCAATACAAAAACACAATTACAGATGGAAATCCATGTTTAATATACCATTTTAAAAGCATTAGCTCCATCAGTTTATGTGAAAAATATGTGAAAAGTAGAAAATTTAGCTCACTGCCCTTTGGGAGAAAGTCTGACTTAAAAGCCTTGTTCTCATTACTACTATTGCAGATAATACTTTGAATTTTTGTTTATTTATTTATTTTTAAGATGGAGTCTCGCTCTGTCACCCAGGGTGAAGTGCAGTGGTGTGATCTCAGCTCACTGCAACCTTCGTGTCCTGGGTTCAAGCCATTCTCCTGCCTAAGCGTCCCTAATAGCTGGGATTATAGGTGTGTACCACGACACCTGGCTAATTTTTGTATTTTTAGTAGAGACAGCATTTCACCATGTTGGCCAGGCTGGTCTAAAACTTCTGACCTCAAGTGATCATCCTGCATCAGCCTCCCAAAGTGCTGGGATATGGGCGTGAGCCACAATGCCTGGCCTCAGATGACACTTTAAAAATAATAGTAACAGTATGTGTATCAAAGCAATTACCGCTGAGGTTTTTTTTATATATGCTGTTTTATGATAGTGTTTCTAAACCTAGTTATTGAAATGAATTTCTTTTCCTCAAAGTAACTACCTGGAAAGAAGCAATTACCATATTCCTAACTCCCCCACCCAAGCATTAAAGGCTGAATTCAAGTATAATCCTTGAGAGTATTTGACTTTATTGTATGATAGCAGCACTGTTCAGTGAGTTACTATTAGGAATACAGGTTCTAATGTCTGTGGATGAGTGCGTTTTTACAACCTAGGTATATAAACACAGAACTTCGTTCAAATCTCACCTGAGTATTGCTAAGATCTCTTGTAACCCCTCTACACTTCTCTTGAACTTTCTCTTCTCTAACTCTTTTCCGCTTGTTTGTATTCACCTGCATAACATTTTAATACTTGCTGGCCCGCCAGAGCAGGTCCCTTCCCAGTGAATGGGCCAGGGCAATTTTTCTTTGTCCTTCCATATCCCGGCTCAGTTTTGTTGTTCTCATTGAGCTTGTGATCTCATTTAGTCATGGTGAGTATCTCTATTTCACAGAGCAGGAGAATAAAGAAACTATATCCTTTAGTAGTATCCTCAAATTTGATAGATCACAAATATCCGGAGTTACATTACTGTTTATATATATATATATATATATATATATATATTTTAAGATGGGGTTTCACCATGATGGCCAGGCTGGTCTTGAACTCCTGACCTCAGGTGATCCACCCACCTTGGCCTCCCAAAGTGCTAGGAATACAGGTGTGAGCCACCACGCCCAGCCTACCGTTAATATTATCTTGTTCACTGTTTCATACAAATGTGCTGTGTTTCCCCAGATTATAATTTATTCTGTTTTAGACATCATGTCTTCTCTAGCAGGGGTCTCCAACCCTGGGCCATAGACCAGTACCCATCCGTGACCTGTTAGGAACCAGGCTACACAATAGGAAGTGAGCAGCAGGCCAGCAAGCATTACCATCTGTGTCCCCCTCATGTCAGATCAGCCTAGGCATTAGATTCTCATAGGAGCAGGAACCCTACTGTGAACTGTGCATGTGAGGGATCTAGGTTGCGTGCTCCTTATGAGAATCTAATGCCTGATGATCTGAGGTGGAACAGTTTCATCCCAAAACTATCCCCCCCACACCCCCCACCATTTGTGGAAAAATTGTCTTCCATGAAATGGGTCCCTGGTGCCAAAAAGGTTGGGGACCAACTGTTCTATAATATAAAAGTGGTGAAAGCTGTGAATTCAGATGACCTGTGGTTGAACTCCATCCTAGCCACCCTAACTCTATGAACTCTGACTCTGAGCCAACCTTGTGGAGTCAGAATAAGAATTAAGTAGCTTATATACCTACTGTGCTTAGCACAATGCTTGACATATGCTTAAAGCCTAACAGATATTATCTAATATGTATTATTAGTTGCGCCATAGTATCTATCATGTATAGGGCACATAGTAAGTTATCAGTAAAACATTGACTAGATTAGGAACTTGCCCATTTGCAGATAGGTTAGCCTCTCCTTGGCTGACTGCTCTTTGCAGTATTCCATAGCTAGAAACAGATAAATAATAAATTTTGGACCAGGCACAGTAGCTCACACCTGTAATCCCAGCATTTTGGAAGGCCAAGGCAGGAAGATTGCTTGAACCCAGGACTTAAAGACCAGCCTAGGCAACATAGGGAAACCCCATCTGCACAAAATATTAAAAATAAACTAGCCAGACATGGTGGCACATGCCTGTAGTCCCAGCTACAGTTGTGCCCTAAGAAGGTAAAGAGACTTACTTAAGGCCAGGAGGTTGAGGTGGGAGGATCACATGAGCCTGGGAGGTCAAGAATGAAGTGAGCCATGATTGCACCATTGCACTTCAGCATGGGCAACAGAGCAAGACCTTGTCTCAAAAAATAAAAAATGCTTGGCGCAGTGGCTCACACTTATAATCCCAGCACTTTGGGAGACTGAGACATGAGGATCATTTGAAGTCAGGAGTTCGAGACCAGCCTGGCCAATATGGTGAAACCCCATCTCTACTAAAAATACAAAAAAAAATAGCCAGGCATGGTGGCACACACCTCTACTCCCAGCTACTCGGGAGGCTGAGGCACATGAATCGCTTGAACATGGGAGGCGGAGGTTGCAGTGAGCCGAGATCGCGCCATGAGGAGTTGACACTTGGGTTGAGACTCCTTTGGGAAAAGCAAATGCAAAGGCCCAGAGGCAGGAAAGAGCTTTGTAGGTTCAAGGAGCAGAAGTCCGTTGTGGCTGAGATACAATTAACAAGGGAGAGTGGTACATGAAGTACCAAGAGAGGTCAGCAGAGGCCAGACCAATTTTATTTATATTTTTAATATATAAAATAAAAGCCTTCCAGGCCATTGTAAGGAGTCTGCAGTTTTCTCCTGATTGCGGTAGGATGACACTAAGTGATGGCACACAGGAAAATACCTGATCTGTGCTTTTGAGATTGCTGGGGCTGACATAAAGAGAATGGACAGTAGGGGAATAAGGGTTTAAGGAGACCAATTGGAAGACTGTTGTGAGAGGTGGTAGAGGCATGGTGAAAGGTGAGAATGGTAGAACATGGGCAGATGGGGTTTCTGTGTTGGGGATGGTTACATACAAGAGGACTTGCTGATGATTGGGATGTAAGCTGGTGTGATTAAACCCATTTCACAGTTCAGATAGGAAATTGTACCCTAACAAGGTAAAGAGACTTGCTTAAGGTCACTCACCTCAATGAGGTTCAAGCCAGATCTTGCTGGCTCCAAAGCCCAGGCTCTTAAAAGTCAGTTGATTTATAATGCTAATAAGTTTTCTAATAAATTTAAGTTGAGCTCATTGGTCATTCCCAAATAAGTTATGTGCAGATAATGTCTTATGTGGGAAATACAATTCTGATATATATATGCTATATTAAACTTTTAAATGCTGGAGCTTTCTATCTTATAAGCATTTTTTAAATCATGGTTTCAAAATCTTGGTATTTTTAAAGAAATATTAATAGCTAGAGGAAAATATGTTAAATACTTATAATTTTTTTTTATTATGCCAAGGTTTGAGAGTTATTCTTGGCAAATGTATAATTTCACACTTATTTGCTCAGTCATCCGAATTTGCTTTCCGATTATTATGACATGAGGATTTACCATTGAATTACTTGATACAGAAAATGCAGGTACTTGTAAATATTTACAGTAACTAAAGGGAGAGGAAATAAGGGTAAATTTAAATGACTTTAAAACTCTGTTTTTGTTGTTGTTGTTGTTGTTGTTGTTGTTATTTTGTTTAAGAGACAGGGTCTTGCTCTATTGCCCAGACAGGAGTGCAGTGACACCTTCTTAGCTCACTGCAGGCTATAACTCCTGGGCAAAGCGATCCTCCTGCCTCAGCCTCCCAAGAAGCTGGGACTACAGACATGCACCATCACACCTGTCTACTTTCTTTTATTTTTTTATAGAGACAGGGTTCTCACTTTGTTGCCCCGACTGGTCTTGAACTCCTGGGCTCAAACAGTCCTACTTCCTTGGCCTCCCAAAGTGCTGGGATTACAGGCATGAACTACCACACCTGGCCTAAAATCTGTATCTTTAGATATCATGACAAAGGAATATTATCTCACTGATTCCTTTTTTAGTTATTCCATTTAAAAGACTGACGTTTTAAAAGAACATTTCCTTTGCTTGTTGCAGTTGTAAAATATGAAACATTAGTCAGATTTTTTCACTCTAGTCTAATATTGTTAGTTGTCTTATACATATCCTTACTATAGTACAAAAAGTGAAAGTGGTTTTTTCCTATTACATTATTGTTATGTAATTGAAACTGACAGCTATTTCAGCTTAGTAACAACTGCTCACTCATACATCTTAACATATTTGAAGAAAAATGTTCAAATTTTGGTTTTCCTATTTTTTATTTTGCATATTCTTCTTTAAGCTTTTAAAAAGATAGTTTGTAAGTGGCCTCCTTTTTCTGTTTGGATATGAATTAGAGATTTAGGTTAAATTTCATTTTGTGGTAGCAATCATTTACAGTGCCAAATTGTGGTTACTATTAAGTATGACCTTATTTGGTGACATCATTTGAGCTTTTTTTCTTTTTTTTCTTTTTTTTTTTTTTGAGACAAGAGTCTTGGTCTGTCACACAAGACAGAGTGCGATGGCGTGGTCTCGGCTCACTGCAACCGCCAGCTCCCGAGTTCAAGCGATTCTCCTGCCTCAGCCTCCTGAGTAACTGGGATTACAGGGGCCTGCCACCGCGCCTGGCTAATTTTTGTATTTTTAGTAGAGATGGGGTTTCACCATGTTGGCCAGGGTGGTCTCGAACTCCTGACATTGTGATCTGCCCACCTCGGCCTCCCAAAGTGCTGGGATTACAGGCATAAGCCACTGAGCCAAGCCTAGCATTTTTCTTTTAAAGTCCAATTTGAGTATTATTTTATGATTGTGGGCTTATCCTTCCTTGTAAATAAGGCATTAAATACAAATGTTTGCTTATATAATTTAAAAGAATGTGTACAGGCCTGTAATCCCAGCACTTTGGGAGGCCAGGCGGGTGAATTGCATGAGCTCAGGAGTTCAAGATCAGCTTGGGCAACATGGCAAAACCCTGTCTCTACAAAAAATACAACAATTATCTGGGTGTGGTGGCACGTGCCTGTGGTCCCAGCTACTCGGGAGGCTGAGGTGGGAGGCTCACTTGAGCCCAAGAGGTCAAGGCTGCAATGATATGACAAACATAATTTTAGCAAATGAAAGGTTCCAGTTTTTCTGTTACTGATTTTTGCTTTTTGCCCTAAATCTTAGTTTCTTAAGTGACCACAATTAAATCAGAAGAAGAGGGATTTGCCCACATAGCACAGCCTCTATACTTGGGCTCAGGAGTACCATTGCAGTGTGCAGTCAGGGCACTGGTGAGGAAGCCAAGCTCCCCAAGGCCACTGTGGAGCCCTACTTTCAAGCCATGTATTGCTTAGTGCCCCTTGGTGCTCCTCACCCAAATCCCAGTTTAGACCAGCTGTCTGAGACTGTGGAAATATCTGCCATTTCCATCAGAAAACCAACTGTGTATATTTCTCAAAGCATATTCTTTACTGGTGACAAATCAGCACCATCTTCTTTCTGATTTTATCAGATTGTTACCTCTTTTTTTTTTTTTTTGCCTCATATGCATGCCTTTAAAATTAAAATAGCCAAGTCATGACTTTTTTAAGCCTTTTAATAAAATAACTTAATTTCAGATATTATGAGTTATACTTTTAAAGCAATTTTAATTGCATTTTATTATCTGCAGTTATCTCATTACCACACAGATCACAAATTAAAATAGAACCAAATTTATAGTTAGCACACAAGAAAATATAATCTGTGTAAAGCTCCAAACATTCTGATAGCTATAAATTCTCTTTGAAATAGAAATATTCATATATTCATGCTTATTAAAAAGTGTTTATTATGATGGCACAAACCGTGTGGTGAGTAGAAGAACATTCTTTTTTAGGGACATAAGGGACATTTTATTATTGAAGTTCACCAAGCTGACAAATAGAGATGTCAATACAAAGAAATCACTTTCTCTTTGTTAATAGGCTTTGCAAAAAGAAGTCTTAATAATAATTCTAAACTTATTTTTTATTTGAACAAGTGCTCCAAAAAATAAAATGAACAAAAACATTTAACATGTTTAGAGTTTGACTTCCATATCATGTGTGATATTTTAGAAGATCACATTTTTAAGATACATCTGTGTATATATTTTTTCTTTTACTAAATTATATACTATAAATTATCTTCATCCTTTGGGTTATATAGAAGTGTCATTGTAAATGCCATTGATGAAAGATATTTGCTTAATACACCAATTATTGAACGTTTTCTATTTAAATTTGTTTCCATTCTAAGCCCCAGCACAAATTTGCCAACTCTATTCATCGAGGATTCTTTTGGCTAAATTATTTGAAATTGTACCATTTGCCTTTATTTGAACAAGTTAGTTGGTAACACCTCTGACCCAGATAATCAATAAACACATCTCTTCATTGATTCACTCATTCATTCACTCATGTTTTTAAAAAATCTATTCATCATGAGTGTTTGTCACAAAGAAATTGAGATATAGTTGTATGTCGATATTACGCACTTTATGTTCTCTTTAGATGAGTGATACCTTTGAGAGGAAAAGAATGATATATGTTTATATAATAAATTTGTCAGCCCCATGTCTACGAAAAAAATTTTTTTTTAATTAGCCGGGTGTGGTGGCATGCATCTGTGATCCCAGCTACTCAGAAGGCTGCAGAGGAAGGATCACTTGAGCCCAGGAGGTGAAGCCTGCAGTGAACTGAGATCGCACCACTGCACTCCACCCTGGGTGACAGAGTGAGATCCTGTCACAAAATAAATAAATAGATAGATAAAAATAAATTTCTGCTGAAATAGTAATGTTATTAATATTTTTTTCTTTATAAAACACTAGGCCTTACTTCAGACTCACGACGTAGTGGCACATGAAGTTTACAGTGATGAAGCATTGAGGGTCACACCTCCTCCCACCTCTCCCTATTTAAACGGTGATTCTCCAGAAAGCGCTAACGGAGACATGGATATGGAGAATGTGACCAGAGTTCGGCTGGTACAGTTCCAAAAGAACACAGATGAACCAATGGTAAGTAGGAAAATAAAGTTTTCAATACTCTCATAAAATCCCAGCATGAGTTAGATCAGCTAACTTCAACCTATACTACTAGGAGCCGAGGAAAGAAGGAAGACATGGATAGTTTTAAAGAAATCAGTTTCCAGATCTTCAATTCCCCCCTGCTCTTCTTTTCTAGAATTGTTCTGCCTGACACTATGTCTTAGGCATGCTGGTTCTCTTTCTCACCTCTCCTTTCACAATTGCCCTTCAACCAAAAAAAGGGGGAACATACTGGAACATTCCTCCAGAGTGTAAAAACCTTTGGGGCAGCAAAGAAAGAGACAATTTGAAATATTGGTATTGGTATTGAGAAAGAGAATGTCTAGTAACATTGTAAAAATCATCATCCTTTTATAAATCTTATAGTTTTCAGATCTTTTGTCTTCAACAGAATTAGAGGAAGATTAATTAAGAAGGCATTCAAAAAACTGAGTAACATTGCTGGAATGAAATTTCTTCCGTTCCCATCTACCTACTTAATAAGAATCAGTTTACTCAGTACTTGGGAGTAGAGTTGGAATAGAATTGATGCTGAACCTTGCCTCACCATTCTTATAGAATTCTTGTAGATTGAGAAGATCAAGGAAAGGCTCCTTTATGTTAGCAGAGCAAGGGGAGTGAGAGGAAGCAGGGGGATACCATTCAGGCAAACCAAACAGCACATGTGTAAACCTGGTAGTAAAAAGGCTCTTATCATAATTTCCCAATGGAAAGAAGGCACCACAGCGGAACTGCAAACAGCAAGGTGAGTGGCTGGAACAGAATCACACAAGTGTTAGAAGACATGTTAAGGATTCTGTTTATTATCTTGAAAACAATGGGAGGCTACTGAAGACTTTTAAGCAGGAAGATAATATCATATTTTTATTTTTGAAGTATCACTCTAGAGAATGTGTGAGAGGGGTCAAGAGTGGATGTACAGAAACCAGTTAAGAGACTGTTATTGCAGTAGTGCAAGGCAGATATGATGGAACTCTGAACTTGAGGGATGGATGTCAAGATGGAAAGAAGTGAGCACATTTAAGAAATAATGAAAGAGTAAGTAAAATCAGAAAGCCTTAACAATGGATTGACAATGGGACTGAGGGAGAAGCAAGGATCAAGGACAGCCCTTAAGCTTTAGGCTTCTACAACTGAATGGGCAATGAGACAGGGAACATTGGATAAGTTCCAAGTTGGAGGAGAAACTATATCTTTAGAAGAAGAAAAAAAATTCAAATTTATACATTCATATCTTTTTCCTCAGGCCATAGAAAAAGGATATTAGAATATAGAAAAACCAATGACCTACTTCTAAAAGTTGCCTTTTAGATTAAGAGAAAAGTTATAAAGCAGTGATCCTATGACCATGACTTTTGGAGAACCCTCAGCTCTAGACATTTCTGGTCCTAATTCTCATTTAGTCATCTTTGCCAGTTATGCAATGTTATCTTGCAGCAAACAGGTAGCATGCAGATCACCTCACCCCTTCTGGTACTGTCCAGACAACTCTTTGGCTTAAGAGCGCAGGCTACAGCAGGTTTTGGGTGTCTTAGGCAAATCACTTCATGTCAGTGGGCCTCAGTTGGCTCATCTCTAAAAGCATAGTTGACTAAATTAATGTTCCCCAAGATCCCACCTAGCTCTGAAAATCTAATATTCCATTCATTTGTTTTATATATTCATTCACTCATTCACCAAATATTTTTGAAGTCCCTATTAAGTGCAAATCACTCTTATTAGATGCCAGTGATCTATTGTCAGATAAGACACTGCCCCTTACTGGAACTCACATTCCACAGGGCTGGCTACATTAAACAAGTAAATTTGTACCTTAGCATAGTTTATTTAACAAACCCAGTTATGACAGAGCTGGAGAGGAGAGAAAGCTGTATTGAAGAGGCAGGAAGAAGGGGTGATGTTCAGCCAAGCAAAGCATATAAGAAGGTAGAAGGGACCGCAAGAAGGAGGCCTCAAAGTGTCTTGGAATCATTATGTTCTCAAGCAGCCCAATGACAGTTGCTTGATTGTGTGAAGACTCACTACATAGAAACATAGACAATAAAAGCATAAAACTACATCCTTGAGTTACTTTTTCAGAAAGTATTAAATGGTCTTGAGTCTCCCCTAAAAGTCTCCTTCCAAAAGTTCTTCTGTCTTCTGTGATCGTAGTGAAGATGTATATTTCTTCTCTTTTTTTGACAGGCTGCCATGAAAACAGGAATTATTTTATGTGAAATATAAAATATATATTTTCAATAATAGAGTATAAATCTCTAATATATTTAATACAACTTTATTTGCTTTCTTAGTCACTTTATTCAAAGCATTATATTACAGTGCAAGGTATTCCTATATGATCTTTTTTGTTTTTCAGATCCTCTACAATGTGTCCATTCCCCAAGGGTGATATACTCCTATACACCCTGTGTTTTCCCATTCATAGCATCGTACTTATAATTTTTTTTTATTGACTGGGATCCCATAGTTGCAAGTGACAAAAACCAAACTTGAACTAGCTTACAAAATAGAGGAAAGACTTATATAAACAGGGAAAGGCCAGGAGTATAACCTTCCTAATATCCCCCCTTAAGCTGGTAGGTTCAGGAGTAGGCACCTAACCCAAGCTATGCCAGTCCCTTCCCTAGAATTTGTGAACTTGGGAACAGAGAGAACATGAATCAATTCCTCTCTACAGAGAAATATTTGGGATCTACAGAATAATAAATGTTAACTACAGTTAGTTTGAGGTAAACTTCCCCTGGCCGTGAGAGACCCTTTTAGTCTCATTTGCTACTGTACCTAGCAGAGTGCCTGCCTCATAGTAAGTGCATGTTAATGTTGGTTGAATGAATACATAAATCTATTAGTTTCAAGGGTAGAACCTCTATTGTACTATCATTTCCCTTATGAAATTAGATTTGACTTACACACTAATTTACAGCATTTTTCCAGGAACACTTCTCTTAGTTCCACACATGCTGATTGAATGCACAAGTTGGAAATGAAACTTGAATATTTTAATTGAATCTTAGGACTAGAAACATTTTGATAAACCAGTTTTTCACATTGCTCGCCTACCACTTCTGAAAACTGCAAAATAGGAACCATGCAAAGTTATAGTTCGTGGAATGGTAGAAATTAAGTTAGAGTATAAAGTATCAGATATTTTTATGAAGCTTTCCAACAGTGTTATTCTCTAGTGAAAAATAAAAGACTCAGTCCCCACCCTTAATCATCTCAAATTCAAGGCCACTTTCTAGCAAGGGAGCCTGTTAAAAAGTACAGGTTTCTGGGCTCCATTCCCGGCCTCCTGAGCTTAAATCTAAAGAGTGGGTTTAAGAGTCAGCATTATTTAAAATTTCCCTGTATGATTCTTAGGATTAACAAGATCTAGTACAAAAAAATCTGTTTATAAATGCTTGTTTTTTAATAGTGGATAATCAGAAAGCAAAAAGTAATCTATTGAATAGTATTCTGGCATTAAATATGACTGTATAATTTTTATTTCTGGCCAAGATAGAGTAACCAGGACCAGATTTATCCTCTCATTTGAAACAACCCAACATATAAAAAACACAAAATCTCATGAAAGAACAGATTTCAAGGTATTAGACATCAGGCAGCTAAAGACAGTGATCTCTTAAGAGACAGGAAACAGCCAGGTACGGTGGCTCACGCCTGTAATCCTAGCACTTTGGGAGGCTGAGACGGGCAGATCACCTGAGGTCAGGAGTTCAAGACCAGCCTGACCAATATGGTGAAACCCCGTCTTTAAATTAAAAAAAAAAATATATATATAGAAAAAAAAAAAGAGAGACAGGAAACAAACAAGGTGACCCATATGAATGCCCCACCATGCTGCCTTGAGGGAGTTTCCAGGCTACAGCACAGGGAGAGGAACTAAGGCAGAGTAGGCAGACTCTCTGAATCAAGGGGACAAAGCTAAGAGTCCGGTGGAACCAAAGCAACTAGAGTTCATAGGACAGGGTACTGAAGAGGAAAGAGCTGCACACAGAGAGAACATCAGATCTGTAGAGGATCTCCCTCGAGTATTCAGCAGAGTATCAATCAGTGCATGTCTGATAGGAAACTCCCCAACACTGAGAAACTCCCCGACACTCTCCACTTTGAATGGAGAAAAAAACAAAGGATTAGAAGGAACAGCGCCTGACACTCACTACCTGTTCCCCCCAGTCAGACTAGAAAAATTTCTAATTCATGGCACGTTTGTAGAGTGATCAGGGAAATCTTATCTCTGTAATGAGACGTAATTAGCCCCAAACTGACAACTGCTCCAGACCTGCGTAATGGATCATGAAAGCAAGACCCAAAATATCAAACTATTTCCAAGCAACCAATCTAAATCTCAGAACAAAGCATAAGAATATTTTTAGGAATACAAAAACATCAAGTATGCAACAAATTCACAATGTCTGACATCTAATCAAAGATCACTAGGCATGTAAAAAGACCAGAAAGGGTGACCTATTATGTGGAGAATAATCAAAAATTACATACAACTAACAGATAATAGAATTAGCAGAAAAATATACCATGGGATTAATGGCAGATTAGACATTTCAGAAGAGATTAGTGAACTTGAAGACATAGCAATAAAAACTATCCAAAATGAAACACAGCAAGAAAAAGAATTTTCAAAGATTAAAACAGCATCACTAAATTGTAGGACAACTTCAGTCAGCCTAATATATATATGGTTAATTGGAGTTCATGAAGAAGAGAGAGAGGAAAAGAAAGAAGAAACGTTTGAAGAAATAATGACTGAACACACTCCAAACTTGATGAAAACTATAAACCCACAGATCCAAAAACCATGGTAAACCCCAAACACAAGAAAAATGAAGAAAATAATACCAAGGTACATCGTAATCAAACTGCTTGGAACCTATGGCACAGAAAATCTGAGAAACAGAGCAAAAAGAAAAAAGAAATTGGGAGAGTGAGGCAGGAGAATCGCTTGAGCCTGGTAGGCGGAGGTTGGAGTGAGCCAAGATATTGTGCCACTGCACTGCAGCCTGGGCTTCAGAACAAGACTCCATCTCATAAAAAAAAAGAAAAAAAACAATAAGAACTTTTACACACAGAGGAACAAAGATAAGGATAACATCAGTGTCTTATCAAAGCACTATAAACAAGAACAGTGTCATATAGTACTAAAAACAAACATTTCTCAACTTAGAATTCTAAACCAAGCAAAGGTATCTTTCAAGAACAAAAGCAAAATAAAGATGTCTTCAGATATAACAAAGCTGAAAGAATTCAGCAGACCCACGCTATAAGACCCCAGTATATTTAGGACATTCTTCAGGCAGACAGAAAATAATAACAGATTGAAATATGAATTTACAAAAAGGAAATAAAGAGCGCTGGAAATGATAGCTACATGGGTAAACCTAGAAGTTATTTTTCTTATTACTTCAATCTCTTATGATTGGCAATTTAAACAAAAGTAACAATGTATTTTGGAGTTTATAGTATGTGGAAGAATGAAATGTATGACAACAGTAGCACAAGGTCAGGAAGAAAGACATAGAAGTACTATATACTATTGTAAAGTTCTTATACTATATGTGAAGTGGCATAACATCACTTGAAGGTACACTGACAAGTTAAAGATAGATGCTATAAACCCTAATACAACCACTAAAACAACAAAATGAAGAGTGGTAGCTAATAACACAGGAGATAAAACAGAATGAAAATAATACAAAGAAAGGCAGAAAAAGACAACATAGAACAGGTGGAACAAATAGAAGTCAAATAGCAAGAATATATATTTATACCAAACCGTATCAATCATCATATTCTACTTGTAAAACATGCACTTTATACACAAAGAATAGTTTCAAAGTAAAAAGGTAGAAGCCAGGTTTGATGGCACATGCCTGTAGTTCCAGCTGCTTGGAAGGCTGAGGGAGGAGGATCACTTGAGCTCAGGAGTTTGAGGATGCAGTGGGCTATGATCGTACCACTGTGCTCCAGCCTGGGCAGCAGAGTGAGAAGTGAGACCTCATCTCTTCAAAAAAAAAAAAAAAGAAGAAGATGGAAAAAGATATACTATGATAACATTAATCAAAAGGAGGAAGCTTGAGTAACTTAGTTGGTATCAAAGTATATTCTCAGACCACACTGGGATTAAATTAGACATGAATAACAGAGAGAGAAATCTCCAAGTACTTGAAAACTAAATAACACAATTCTAACTAACCCATGGATTAAAGGAAATCAAAAGGGAAATTTAAAAGTATTTTGTAGTGAATTAAAATGGACCACAGTATATCAGAATTTGCAAGATACCACTAAAGCAGTGTTTAAAGAGAAATATGTACCATTAAACACCTATATTGGAAGAGAAGAAACATCTCGAATCAAAGATTGCAGCTTATACCTTAACAGTAACTAGGACAAAAAGGAGTAAATTAAACCCAAAACGAGTAGAAGAGAAGAAGTAATAAAGATAAAAGTGGAAATTAATGAAATAGAAAACAGAAAGCAATAGAGTATCAATAAAATGAAAAATACTTTTTCTTTGGAAAGATTAGACTGATCAGAAAAATGACTATGCAATCGGGGGGAAAAAAGACATGAATTACCAATATCAGGCCTGAGAGAAGGGGCATCACTACAGAGTCTACAGATATAAAAAGGATGATAAGGAAATAAACAGATTTATGCCAATAAATTCAACAACTTAGATAAAATGGAAAAATCCCCTGGAAGACAGAAACTGCTAAAGCTTATTTAAGAAGGAATAAACTGAATTGCCCTGTACCATTTGAAAATTGAATTTGTAGTTAAAAACTATCCCTTAAAGAAAACCCCAGGCCAAGATGGCTTCACTGGTAAATTCTATCAAACATACAATAGAGAAATAATACCAATTCTATACAAACTGTTTCCAAAACATTGAAAAAGAATGAGTTTTTCCCAGCTCATTCTAGAAAGCCAGCATTACCCTGATACCAAAACCAGATAAGACATGACAAACAAAGAAAACTACAGAGTAGTATTCTTCATGAATATAGATGTAAAAATTCTAAACAAAATATTAGCAAAGCAAATCCAACAATATATGAAAATGTTAATATGTGCTCACTTCAGCAGTACATATACTAAAATATAAATAGTACAGAAAATATTATCCTGGCCTCTGTATAAGTGTGATACACAAATGCATGAAGTGTTCCAGATCTTAAAATATATATATGTTATGATCAAATGATGATTAACCGAGGAATACAGCTTTACTTATAATGGCCCAAACCAGGAAACAATTCAGTGGGTGAATGGATAAACTGATATGTTCATACAGTGGAATACCACTCAGGAAGAACAAAGAATGAATTACTAATACATGCAACAACATGGTAGAATCTAAAAATAATTATGCTGAGTGAAAAAAGCAACAAAAAGGAGTTCATACTGTATTATTTCATTTAGGTACAGTGCAAACAAATCTGTAGTCAGCAAAAGTTGACTGTATCAGTGTTTGGTCAACAACTATATTATCAGCGTTTTGATTGTCATATTAGTAGTGGCTTAGGGATGTGGCAGGGAGGGCATGGAGTGATGGGAGAATATTACCAACAACCATGAGGAAACTTTTGGGAATGATAGATATATCACTATCCTGATTGTGGCAATAGTTTCATACATATGGCAAACATCAAATTGTATACTTTAAATATGTGTATGTCAATTATATATCAATAAAAACTTTTTTAAAATAATAGGCAATATTAAAAATAGAGCAACAGGGAAAATAATCATAATCAGAAAATTTAAAAGCACTATTGGCCCGCCATGGTGACTCACACCTGTAATACCAGCATTTTGGGAGGCCAAAGCAGGTGATCACTTGGGGTCAGCAATTCAAAACCAGCCTGGCCAACATAGTGAACCATCTCTTTCCTTATCCTCGTCTCTACTAAAAATTCAAAAATTAGCTTGGCATGGTAGCAGTCACTTTTAATTCCAGCTACTCAGGAGGCTGAGGCAAGAGAATCACTTGAACCCTGGAGGTGGAGGTAGCAGTGAGCTGCAATTGTGCCAGCTCCAGCCTGGGTTACAGAATGAGACTCTGTCTCCAAAAAAAAAAAAAAAAAAAAAAAAAGTGTATTAAAAGCACTGTATAAAATGTATGTATACTATTATAGCAATCAAAAATAGCATTTTTGTCATGGAGCAGTTTTGTGTGTGTGGCATACTGGATAGTCTTCATTTTCCCTATTTAATGTTTTTCAACTTTGGTAATTAAAATTATCTACAGCAAAATCACAAATATTATGAGAAGTACTGCCAAAATACTTTTACTGAACTTTTTTTCTTTTATACAGGGAATCACTTTAAAAATGAATGAACTAAATCATTGTATTGTTGCAAGAATTATGCATGGAGGCATGATTCACAGGCAAGGTAAGTTTCATATATATTTCTTTGCCTTCCTTAACTTTTTTCCCTGTAGCCTAGTGAAGAAAATGTTTTTGTTTGTTTGTTTTGTTTTTGAGATAGGGTCTCACTATGTTGCCTCAACTGGTCTTGAGCTCCTAAGTGCAAGCTATCCTCCCATCTCAGCTTTCCACAGGTGTATGCCATCACACTCAGCTAAGAAAGTATAAAGGATATATATAAAAGATCTTTTAAAATCATCTTTCATTTTAATCATTATTGGCCTCCATTGGTTCTTATTCATCTGCACATGTTCCAGCATGTAGATAATGAAGGGAGAGTATATTAGAGTTCTGTTAGCTGGAGCATCTCTGTATCACTGTTAGGTTATGACTTATTAAGAGACCATGAGAGATAAAGCAAAGTATCACACTGGGCCTCAAGATGTAGGGGAGACATCTGTTCTAGAATACAAGATATATGTAAATAAATAACTGTTTAAGAACTGTTCCCTCATTCATTTAGGAATTAGATATGCTATTTATAAATTAGGACATCATAGAGTTAAATAATAATACAAAAATAAATGGTAAGAGATGTCAAATCAATAATTAAATTATTAATGCCTGCCATAGTGCAGTCATTCTGTGGAAAGAATTCACTACGAACTGAAATAGACAAAGAATAATGTGGGGGTTTTTTGAGACAGAGTCTAGCTCAATTGCCCAGGCTGGAGTACAATGGCACAATCTTGGCTCACTGCAACCTCTGCCTACCGGGCTCAAGCAGTTCTCCTACCGCAGCCTCCTGAGTATCTGGGACTACAGGTGCACATCACCATGCCCAGCTAACTTTTGACGTTTTTGTAGAGGTTGGGTTTTACCATGTTGTCCAGGCTGGCCTCAATTTCCTGAGCTTAAGCAATCTGCCTGCCTCCTCCCAAAGTGCTGGGATTATAGCCATGAGCTACCATGCCCAGCTCAAAGAATGATTTTTTAAGAAGATGCATCTTCAGTTAATTCTCAAAGATGGGAAGGGTTTGGACATGTGGATTTAGGCTTTTCTTTGAAAGGACCGAGTTATATGCACTAGTATTCAGAGGATAGTCCAAAAATGATTCTTCTGGAAGACTCTTTCTTTGAGATAGGGTTATTTTTGTACTTAACACCCCTTTCCTTTACCCCCGGAGAGCGAGAAATAACACCCTAAGCATTTTAGTGCCTTACTCTCCTCTTGAGAATAAGAGGAGACCACTGTGTACACAAGATGGTATCTGGCATCATTGCTGCTTTCAGAGGAATATTTATAGGCATAGAGAGTGTACGGCACTCCCACAGGAGGATATTTGGTTTTAGATTCCAGTATGTATTTTTTGTTTGCTATTTTTAATAATTTTTATATATTCAGTAAAGCTACAACATCATTATTTCTTTAACTTCTCTTTGTTATATTACTGCACTGGCTAGGATCTGAAGTCTTTCAAGGAGTGGTATAGTAGACATCCTGTCCTATTCTTGTTTTTTAAAAGGAATCCAAAATTAGCTGGGCTTGGTGGTGCTTGCCTATAGTCCCAGCTACTCAGGAAGCTGAGGTGGAAGGATTGCTCGAACCCGGAAGTTCAAGGCTATAGTGAGCTATGATCATGCCACTGCACTCCAGCTTGGGTGTCAGAGAGACCTTGTCTCTAGGGAAAAAAAAAAAAAATGTTTTTTTAAAGAGGAATCTTTCCAATATTTATTCTTTAAGAATAATGCAGATGTTTAGTATATATCTTTTATTAGGGCTAGGGAAATTCCTTTATATTTTAGTTGCTGAGCATTTTAATTGTGAATAGGTTTTGAATTTAATCAAATGCTTTTTCAGTAGAGATGAAAAATCTACTGACACGATCATTTGTTTTTTTGCTTTTATCTGTTAATGTGGTGAATGTCTTTTAAAGATTTCCTAATGAAAAACCACCCTTGCATTTCTCAGATAAACTCAGCTTAGTCATTGCATATTATCTTTTTTATATACTGCCCTACTAATGTTTTCTTTATAAGATCTCGATATTTACGAGTGAGACTGGCCTGTGGTTAATTTTCCTCTCTTGTATTTCTCTGTCTGATTTTAGTTTCAAAGTTATATCTACCTTATACAATGACTTGGAGAGTATTCTCTCTTCAATTCTCTGAAAGCCTTTATATAATATTGGAATGATTTGTATCTTAAAAGTTTGGCAGTACTTGCCTATAAAAGTATGAGAGCCTGGTGTTTTGGTTTTTAGTTTTAAGAAAGTTTTATTTTTGTTTTTTAACAACTACTTCAATTTATAAGGCCATCTAGGCTTTCTATTTCTTGAGTGAGTTTTGGTAAACTACATTTTCCTAAAAAATCTAAGTTTTAAAATATTGCAGAGAGCTTCTTCATGGTATTCTCTCACCTTTTTATTCTCTACCATCTTTGTCATTATGTCCCCTGTTCATTTCTAATATTGTTTATTTGTACCTACTCTTTTTTTCTTGATGAACTTTGCCAGAGATTTGTTCAGAAACCCCTCTGGGTTTGGTTCATTCTCATCGTTGTAGGTTTATTTTCTGTTTCACTGTTTTATGACCTAATTTTTATTATCTCCTTTTTTAAATTTTCTATTGGTTTTGGCTAACTTTACAAACTTCACACATATTCATGTATTTCATTTATTTCCAGTCTTTCTTTTTTTATTATTTTTTCGAGACAAGGTCTTGCTCCATTGGCCAGGCTAGAGTTCAGTAGCATAATCATAGCTCACTGCAACCTCAAACTCCTGGGCTCAAATAATCCTCCTGTCTCAGCCTCCTGAGTTAGGACTACAGGCAACCATACCCAGTAATTTTTTAATACTTTGTAGAGATAGAGTCTTGCTTTGTTGCCCAGGCTGGTCTCCAGCTCCTAGGCCTCCAATGATCTTCTCCCCTCACCCTCCCAAAGCACTGAAGTTATAGACATGAGCCACCATGCCCAGCCTTCTTCCTTTTTTTTTTTTTTTTTTTTTTTTTTTCTGAGAAAGAGTCTTGCTCTGTCACCCAGGCTGGAGTACAGTGGCATAGCCTCTGCTCACTGCAACCTCTGCCTCCCAGGTTCAAGCAATTCTGCCTCAGCCTCCTGAGTAGCTGGGATTACAGGTACCCACCACCACCACTCCTGGCTAATTTTTGTTTTTCTTTTTTTTTTTTTTTTTTTTTTTTTGGCATTTTAGGTTTAGGGGTACATGTGAAGAACATGCCAGATGGTTGCATAGGTACACACATGGCAGTGTGATTTGCTGCCTTCCTCCCCATCACCTATATCTGGCATTTCTCCCCATGCTGTCTCTCTCCAACTCCCCACCCCCCACTGTCCCTCCCCTATTTCCCCTCGACAGACTCCAGTGTGTGATGCTTCCCTCCCTGTGTCCATGTGTTCTCATTGTTCAACACCCACCTATGAGTGAGAACATGCGGTGTTTTATTTTCTGTTCTTGCGTCAGTTTGCTGAGAATAATGGTTTCCAGGTTCATCCATGTCCCTACAAAGGACACGAACTCATCGTTTTTGATGGCTGCATAATATTCCATGGTGTATATGTGCCACATTTTCCCTGTCCAGTCTATCATTGATGGGCATTTGGGTTGGTTCCAGGTCTTTGCTATTGTAAACAGTGCTGCAATGAACATTCATGTGAATGTGTCCTTATAGGAGAATGATTTATAATCCTTTGGATATATACCTAGTAATGGGATTGCTGGGTCAAATGGAATTTCTGTTTCTAGGTCCTTGAGGAATCACCACACTGTCTTCCACAATGGTTGAACTAGTTTACACTCTCACCAACAGTGTAAACGTGTTCCTATTTCTCCACATCCTCTCCAGCATCTGTTGTCTCCTGATTTTTTAATGATCGCCATTCTAACTGGTGTGAGATGGTATCTCAGTGTAGTTTTGATTTGCATTTCTCTGATGACCAGTGATGATGAGCATTTTTTCATATGTTTGTTGGCCTCATGTATGTCTTCTTTTGTAAAGTATCTGTTCATATCCTTTGCCCACTTTTGAATGGGCTTGTTTGTTTTTTTCTTGTAGATCTGTTTTAGTTCTTTGTAGATTCTGGATATCAGCCCTTTGTCAGATGGGTAGATTGCAAAACTTTTTTCCCATTCTGTTGGTTGCCGATTCAATCTAATGACTGTTTCTTTTGCTGTCCAGAAGCTGTGGAGTTTGATTAGGTCCCATTTGTCTATTTTGGCTTTTGTTGCCAATGCTTTTGGTGTTTTGGTCATGAAGTCCTTGCCTACACCTATGTCCAGAATGGTTTTGCCTAGGTTTTCTTCTAGGGTTTTTATGGTGTTAGGTCTTATGTTTAAGTCTTTTATCCATCTGGAGTTAATTTTAGTGTAAGGTGTCAGGAAGGGATCCAGTTTCTGCTTTCTGCACATGGCTAGCCAGTTTTCCCAACACCATTTATTAAACATGGACTCCTTTCCCCATTGCTTGTTTTTGTGAGGTTTGTCAAAGATTGGATGGTTGTAGATATGTGGTGTTGCCTCCCAGGCCTCTGTTCTGTTCCATTGGTCTGTATCTCTGTTTTGGTACCAGTACCACACTGTTTTGATTACTGTAGCCTTGTAGTATAGTTTGAAGTCCGGTAGTGTGATGCCTCCCGCTTTGTTCTTTTTGCTTAGAATTGACTTGGCTATGTGGGCCCTCTTTTGGTAATTTTTGTATTTTTAGTAGAGATAGGGTTTTACCATATTGGCCAGGCTGATCTCGAACTCCTGACCTCATGATCCACCCACCTCACCCTCCCAAAGTGCTGGGATTACAGGTGTGAGCCAACATGCCCAGCCCAGCCTTCTTTTCTAATATGTGCATTTAAGGCTAAACTCTCCTTCTAAGTACTGTCTTAACGTATCCCACCAGTTTTGGTATGAAGCATTTTTATAACTCAATTCTAAGTTTTTTTACATTTCATTATGATATTTTCACTGACCCATAAGTTATTTAGAATTGTTTGTTACGTTTTACACTTAACAGGATTTTCTGTGTATCTTTTTGTAACATACTTTTAACTTAATTACATTGTGGTCAGAGAATGTGATATGTATGACACTGTCTCTTTGAGGTTTGTTGATACTTGCTTTATGGCATAGCACTTTAATCATTTTTATAAATGGCCCACAGGTACTTAAGATGAATGTTATTCTTTAATTGTTACATGCAGAGTTCTGTTTTTGTAATGAAGCCAGGTCAGTATGTAAATTTATGCACAATTTATAAATCAGGAAGCAAAATTGTAAATAACACTCTAAGCATTGGTTCTTGGTCATTTCTTTCTAGCTGAAGTATTAAAAGATGCTGAAATGCCTACCAAAAGATTTAATTATGTTTAATAGAAGTTTGCTGTTATATAGATATTATCATATCACAACTCTTGGAAAATTAACAACCTTTATATCATATCTGGTAGATAACAATACCAGCAGACAACTGACATGGTGCTTGGTATGTGTCAAGAACAATTCTAAGCCTTCTGCATATATTAAATGTGTTTAGTCCTTAAAACAATCCTATGAGATGGGTAATGTTTTCATCTCCATCTTACAAATGTGAAAACTGAGGTATGGAGAGTTTCAGTAACTTATCCAAGATCTTAAAGCTAGTAAGCAAGGAAGCTGGAATTTGAACCCAGGTAGTCTGGATCCAGAAGCCACACTTTTAAACTACTATGCATACCACCTCTCTCAGAAAAATAAACGTATTTCTGCAGCCATCCATCAAAACTGTGCCTTCCACAAGTAAATATATATCTGTTTTGATGAGTTTACTATATGAGTTAAATAATTCTGTTGCAACCAGACTTGTTCCTGTCTCTAAAATATTGGCCCTCAATGTTCAACTTAGTTTTTAAAAATTACATTGCTGCCTCTGGATTTTGTTACTATAAAAGCATGTATCATTTCATGTTTATAATGCTATGTAATTTCTTAGGTACACTTCATGTTGGTGATGAAATTCGAGAAATCAATGGCATCAGTGTGGCTAACCAAACAGTGGAACAGCTGCAAAAAATGCTTGTAAGTAAATGAAAGTTTTCCTTTTCCAAAATTGACTTTTACTTTGTTAGCTTGTTTTTAAATATACAAATGAGGAATATTCTTTTGTAATCAGATAATTTCTGGTACCATATTTATATGAACTTGAACTTATATAACATTCATAAAACTGACAGCTAGAACAATGTTGACGTACAATAAAGTTTGCAAACATTTTCCTGTCTTTAGCAGTGCAGGTTTCAATGCTCTCCTTTTATCCTTTGTCTCCTGTTTCTTCCTAAGCAGATGTTTAAAGAAAACCTTTTCACAGTGTTTATACATGTGAACTAGTTTCTCACTGACCTCAACTTTCCTGACATGAGCAATGTCAGAAACCTCTTTTGTGTTGAGCTGAGTCATAGCCAGCTGTTATGGATTTCTCTACAGCATAGAAGGGAGGAAAGTCACAGTAGACCAGGCCATTTTTGACCATACATATTCAAACTCTGTATTCAAATTAGGCTTTGGATTTAAAAAAAAAAAAAAAAAGGCAAAATGACAGCCCTTGTCCATTGTCATAGCAAGCAGAGGTGTTTTGGGCCTCTGGTCCCTTTTCCCATTGCAGGGTAGTAGCCCCCAGGTTATGAATATCTATTAAGTATGAAATAAGCTTCACAGATTCACCACAATTTTTTTAAACCCAAAATTAATAAGCAAAAAGTGGCTGGGCATGGTGGCTCACGCTTATAATCCTAGCACTTTGGGAAGCCAAGGTAGGCTAATCACCTGAGGTCAGGAATTCGAGACCAGCCTGGCCAACATGGTGAAACCTCATCTCTACCAAAAATATAAAAATTAGCTGGGTGTGGTGGCACTTGCCTGTAATCCCAGCTACCTAGGAGGCTGAGGCAGGAGAATCACCAGAACCTGGAAGGTGGAGGTTGCAGTGAGCGGAGATGGCACCACTGCACTCCAACCTGGACGGCAGCGCAAGACTCCATCTTAAAAACAAATAAATAAATAAAAATTCTAGAAAAATTTTTAAAAAAGCAAGTTTTATGGGATACACCATCATAATGTGGCATACTCAATATAATTTTCATGTAATTACCTAGTCTGTTGTCTAATTCAATGTATATTCACTTTTGAAAGGCATGTCACTTAGAAAGTTTTGTATTCACGTCTGTAAAAAGGTAACCATTGAAGATCTGTGAGACTATTGCTGTATGAGCCAGGCAATCGGCCTTGACTTTGCTGGGCTTTTCCCAGGAACTTCCTCTACTGTGAATGCTAGCAGTCCCTGCTTCATGACTAGGTTTCGTTTTCCTGCTATGTGCTCTCAGATGGTTTATACTAATTGTCCCCACATGTTTTGAGTAGCTGCTTACTTGGTTTTATGTACTTATTTATTTGTAAGAAAGCTTTTTTTTTTCCCCACCAGAGGGAAATGCGGGGGAGTATTACCTTCAAGATTGTGCCAAGTTACCGCACTCAGTCTTCGTCCTGTGAGGTAATGACTCTAACAAACCATTCCCCATCTCCTCTCGGTTCTTAACTAACTGTCTGCTGATGGCTGAATGTTTTTGCTTTCTGGGAAATTGTTTCTGCCTGTGCTGTTAGATCACTGCACACCAATTTTACAACAAAGATAACGGAACAGAGTAGGTCCCATCCACCTACTCAGCCCTGCTTCCATGTGGATCCCCTCAGCACTTGAACTTTTTGCAGGCTGAAATCTGAGCAAAATGTAGAGAAGTTTCAAATAATGATATAAGACTTAATAAGGAAAAAACGGAGTCTGTGAGGGAAAAAACTAAAGGCTATAATTGCAATAATATTTCCAGGAAGTTCATTCACTTCCCTCGTTAAGAAATCACATAGATAGTTCTTCTTTCCAAAAATCTGAGAAGCGATAGATTTCTGTTGAGATAGAGTTGTTCGTATAATTGTGACAGGTCTCTAGATGGAAGTTAAGTCTGCATTGAATTGATAATTGACTTCACTAGAGGGAAACAGGATTTTGCAACCCTTTGTAAAATTGTTTAAATTTAGAATGGTATGTAATTTGTAAACAATTGAGCTTTCTAGAGTAATGTAGCCCCAAAGTTTCTTTCTTAAAATAGGTTTATCCTATAGAAATTATAGTTCTTCCAACCTATATTATTCAGTTCCATGTTGGTTATTAAATAAGATTCAAAAATCTAATTCTTTTTATATTGGATCTATAAATGGGCATAAATGCTATCATCCTTTGGTCATTGCACGTTCAGCTCAAGTGTTATTTATTGAAGCTTGTTCTTTCATGTGCATCTTCTAAGAATGTGTGCATCAATATGAAGCACACATTTCCTAAAGTTAATTTTTAAGACCAACAGGTAACTTATTGGATTTGTACTTAGGAGAATCTGAGAGAGAAGTTGTAATACTTCTAGTCTCTAGTGATGGTATAAATTTCATAAGAAAAATAAGAGGCTTCATATTTTTTTAAAACCTATTCAAGATACATATTAAAATGTGTAGTTTTGTCAAGCATATTTTTGGTGAGCCACAACTGAGGTGTCTGTTATAATGGGTCTTGAGCTCCTCTTGGTGGCTTTTTATGGAACTTCAATTAATAGTATATTTCAAAAGGAAATACAGAATTGTTTCAGTTCCAGGATTTGTTACCTAGAACACAAATGTTGCTGAGAAACAAAGAATGTCACACTTAACATTTTATGTAAATAATTTTAATATTCTAGAATTACGGATGTCCTCATACCATTTCTCATCTGTTGAAGAAATTTAGTAAATACAGTTGATTTTTGTCTTTTTGGCTAACCAGAAGGTACTGTTAGTTATTAATATAACACAAGTTTTTCTCTTGTTTTTTAAGTGGTTGAAGTAGTTTGGGGTGGAACCAGTATCATACATGTAAATTCTCTGTTCTTGAGTAAGAAGAATCCCTCTTACCTTCTTTGCCTTTGAGTAGTAGAAAAAATAATATTTGTCTTCTAGCTCCACCTCCACCCTTTTTGGCCCTCCTGTTCCCCGGCAGAATTCAAGCTTGTGGTTGGATTCTTCCCAGCTAGGGCAACACTTGAAAAACAAACAAACAAACAAAGAAGGCTCTCCGACCACCTGCAACTGCATCTCCGAGGCCCTTGGTTAAAGAGTAGACCCCTGTCCCTCACCTTGGCCCTACTGACTTGAGTCTCTGTGGGTGGCACCTGGAGATCAGTCTTGCTCACTAACATATGAGAATGCTCTTCTAAGGGACCTCATTACCTTTAAGGATGACAGGTTCTAGAAATGCTCTTAAATCATCTAGGGAAAAAAAACAAATGTCTTTTAAAGAGACATGTACATTTCTAAGGCTTAAAAGAACTCTACAAAAGCAAAAATTAAAAAGTACTTATTTCCTTCCTCTCCTTGTTCTTATCATTAAAGTTGATTTGGACAGTAAGGGAATGGAGCCAGGAAAATATTTTGAGTGTGTAGAATAGTAGAGAGAAAGCAAGCGATGGAGGAGCCTGGATATAGAAAGAGTGGCTGTGGCTCCCAGGATCTTCGCTGGAAGTGTAATGTTGTTTTAGGCTTGAGATTATTGTTTTAATCAATCTGCTAAAATGGTCTTAAAAAAAGATTTCTTCTCTGATGTGTATCTCTTTTACCCTTACTAGTAATAATATTTATTCTGTAATAGAAAGATTCTGAGGTGATTATAACATGTGAAATCTTAGGTTTGTTTCTCTTCAGATTGAGTCAGTAATTCTTGGCAGCAAGGTACTAAAAATTATTAAACATTTTTCAAATTTTTAATAAAAATTAGACAGTTGGGATCTTCAGCACAATAAATTTATAGTAATATTTGTCATCTTATACTTGACAGGGTTTTAATATCAAGTCACTCTTCTGGGTCTCATTAAAAGAAAGAAAAGGTTATAGAATGTTAGAGATAGGAAAGAATTGATTAATGAATGACATGGTCATCACTTACAATATGTGAATCTTCGAACTGCAAAATTTTTTTCATACTTCTGTGAAATCATGCAAGCAAGTCAGTATGGCACCTATACAGCTCAAACCTCAAAGGAAATGGTTGTCAGACTGTGGTTGTAACTGTTGATGTAAATATCTCTGTGTTTCTGTGCTAGTATTCTGTGTTAATGAACCTTGTGTCTTATTTCAGAGAGATTCCCCCTCCACTTCCAGACAGTCCCCAGCTAATGGTCATAGCAGCACTAACAATTCTGTTTCGGTAAGAACTTTAGCTCCACACAACAAAGTGTGACAATTTTGTTGGTGCTCACCTGCCATGAGTGTTCTAGTTACATGTGTTCAGTGGAAATAGTGTCTTCTGCTGATATACAAGGCTACTACAGCTACAATGCACTTTACTCCTGGAAAATCTTTTTCAACACTTCCTTCTCATTAAAAAGCCCCTTCAATAGTTAAATTTGAAGAAATGTAGTTCAAGACTGCTTTGGTCATTCTAAAAATATTTCTATGCCACCCCACTCATATGTATGACTTTCCTCAAACCTATGCAAAGGATGTAAATGGAAATTTGTTTAAACTTCTAAATATTTTTTATTTTGAAAAAGATAAATGTAAGAATTTTTTAGAGTAGGCATTTGGGTATTCTTGGGCTTTGTAGTTTTCTACTCTGAGTGATATCAGCAATATGTTATAGTTTCCGCTATCTAAGTTTATGAATTGGTGTGCCCTCTGTTATTGTGGTACGTGCACATATTTTTGTGAATTATAAGCCTTGCCTGGATATGAAAAGCAAAAAGAACTGGCTTCAAACTGCACTTAAGCCACGCTGTTATCACATCTTTAACACAAAGTACTTTATATTTTACTTGAACGTGGAGTTTTAAATTTTTTCAGAACTATCCATTTTGGAATATAGAAAGAATTATTTTTCACTTATTTAAACAAATGGAAGCACTTAACAGGTGCAGGTTGGCAATATTTTGGTTGCTAATACTGCTGTTTATCACCTAGCTAAAATTATTAAGAGTTCTAATAATGCAGCAGTATTCTTCTATCTTGACTTTTAATTTGCCCTTTGAGAATATATCAACTTTTTTATCAGGTAAAATTGTAAATAATTTAGAGATCATCTCAAATGGAATGATATTCTAAGTATATCAGTAAGAGAAATTATGAAAGAAAATTGTCTATGACTTTATTTTTGACTTTAAAATAGGCTACCAAAGGAATTCATTCGTAAGAGTTAACATTTAATACTTTTAAGATGGTGAAAAGCCATATAGCCATTGAATTTTTCAAAATCTAAATGGTTGCAGTGACTAAGTTGAAAAGGGCAACAGCTCCTTTTATTTTGGGGTTTTTTTAAATAGGCTGTTTAACTTGCAGTGGCTTTTGTGTTGAAGATGCTGAGTTATTTCTTAAGAACACATTTTCTCTCTGCTTAAACTTACCTGCTTTCTTCAGCTTGCTGCTAAATGGCCTGGGTTTGATTTTTTTGATAACTCAACATTTCTGAGAAATGGATTAATGTATATTATCTCTTTACAACTTAAATCTACCTCATTTTTTAACCATATTGTAACAGAACACACAAATTACTTTGTACTCTTGAAAAGTAAATGAAAATTTTTCTCCTGGGTTGGCTTTATTCTACAGGACTTGCCATCAACTACCCAACCAAAAGGACGACAGGTGAATAGATATCCTCTATAGAAACTTCTCTAAACTAAGCTGCTAATAGCCAATCCTTTATTAACCCTTTCCATCCCATAATGTTTGCATTTTGGACCATAACATTTGAGCATTGAGAGCTTGTACCATTTCATTTTAACACATTACACATGACTAATTCTTTATAAAGAATTTTTCCTCACATCTTTGTAGCTGTGATGGTTATTGTAATTTCAACCTGATAATTTTATATTAATGGTTAAGAATTCAGCCTTCAGGGGGCCTATGGGCCTGCCTCTGCATGCAAAAGAATTTCAAAGGTTATAAAATTCTGAGAATTCTAAGAATAGCTAAAAAGTACCTGCTGATGAACATTTTTAAGCACAAATTTTCTGAAGTTGAAAGCTTTTTCTTAAATTTGTATTTGCATGTGTGTTTCTAAAAGCCATTTGCAATGAAAAATAAGAAAAGAAAATAAATTATCTTGGCTTTACATCCTGATATACCTGTGCTAGTTCAAACATGAAAAGTTGCCGGGTGCAGTGGCTCACGCCTGTGATCCTAGCACTTTGGGAGGCTGAGGTGGGTGGATCACCTGAGGTCGGGAGTTCAAGACCAGCCTGACCAACATGGTGAAACCCCGTCTTTAAAAAAAAAAAAAAAGAAAGAAAAAAAAAGAAAAGTTAAGTGCTGCCTAACACTGGCAAGTAACTTTCAAATTGCCAGCACTTTAAAGGTATAGATTTTAAGTGCAAATGCAGAGACTTGTTAATTTTATAAGCTGGATTGCTGAAAATATGCAAAAAATAACCACACAGTGGTTCCAAAACCTTCAGGTTGGTTTTACAGTGACTTAAACATTAATATTCAATTTTAATTTCAAGAGATAGAATTTTTATGGGATTTTTATCTGGAAATATGGTATTAAAAATAATCAGATTTAGTGTTAAGATATGTATAAATTAGTACCTGATAGAATTCACCCATAATTTTGTCTTAAGACTGTATAACTGATGGAACATTGGATATGAAGTACCTTATTTTAAAGCATTTAAAAATCAAATAATTCATAAAATGCTTCCATATAATAAACCCTTGAATGCTAATCTATTTCCTAAGTAAATTCACATATCATAAAACTCAGAGCCTTGAACTATGCATATCTTGAAGCTCTGTGCTGATTTCAAGTGTTACACTGGGGAAGCTAGGGTTCAAATTCATTTTTATTCTCTCAGAAGAGTAAAATACAAACCTAAAACCTAAATTTAAAAGAAAAAAAGCTATTTTTTTTACTTTTTAAAAAAATTGTTTGAGTTACACTTATCAGCAGTGTGTAGACGCACTGACACACTGCCGGTTGTCATATTTTACAGCAAGATACCAACCCAGAGTTCTTGCTAGTGTTATATCGTGTGCTGCTTTAGGGTTAAACCCTACACTGACTGCCAGTATTGGGCTTAAAGGCTGCCACACAGTCATGACAACTTATTCATAATGCCAGCATCACCAATACAGGTTTTAAAAAGGACGGGCATACTTTTCTATAATTATAGGCCTATTCTGTTATAGTAAAAGCTTAAGTCTTTATTTTTATTAAGCAGATATTTCAAGTGTTTCTTCCAAATAAAAACAGCAAAATTTTGAAGCTATACCACATCAAAGATTACTAGTACATTGTTTCTAGTGGGAGGAGTTTTTTGTGTCGTATTTCCATGCATCGCGTTTGCTTTCACCATCTGATGTCCTGTTTGTATTGTAAGTGTTAGTGTGTGATTGACATTAGAGCTAACTTTTCTTTCACACCACTATGGCATCCTTTCTTACAAACTCCTGTTTTATAGATCTATGTAAGAGCTCAATTTGAATATGATCCAGCCAAGGATGACCTCATCCCCTGCAAAGAAGCTGGCATTCGATTCAGAGTTGGTGACATCATCCAGATTATTAGTAAGGATGATCATAATTGGTGGCAGGGTAAACTGGAAAACTCCAAAAACGGAACTGCAGGTCTCATTCCTTCTCCTGAACTTCAGGAATGGTATGTTTTTCTGTGTGTTTTGCTTTGTTTGATAATAAAAACAAAGCCCTGACCACCCATTTTCCAATTTTATATTATTTTAGAGTGTAAAACCTGTTTGATTTACTCCTTCCTTTATGAGCCAAACAAAATTTAAATTAGTCATCCAAGAATTCCTTATCTTCAGTATCTGGTGAGATCCTAGTTACAGAGTCAGGACTTCATTTTATACACAAAGAAAGGAAGGCGTGGAAAAAGGTTGGGTGACCAGCCCTGAGCCAAGTCATAGTCTCACAGCACAGCCCTCCACTCACTCCTATATGCTGTTGCAATACTTTTAGAATGGCATTGAAAAAAAAATGTACCTTCTCCTTGCCCTTCTACATGCTTTCATGCCCATCCCACCCCACCAACAGCAAAAAACGTAGGTGCTGTGCTTCAGGCTTCAGTGTCACTCAGGATATTTGAAGATAAAATGTGTTTCACTGTTAGAAGAAAAGGGTAGTCAGAAGCTTTGTTCTTTACCTTGCCAGTCCTTTAAAAATACCTTTTCTGCTAGAAAGTTTAAGCCCTAAAAGCAAGCTAAAGTTAGGGGTTTTAGGCACGGTTTTTAACTGAGAGAAGAGGAGTCACAGATCACTATATATTTTTATAAAATCTATTTCTGCTTATTGTTACAGTTTCCTTAGTTGAACTGTCTTTTGGAAAATATTGAGAGTTTTACCTTTGTTGGTACTTGGGCAATAGACCAGATTATTGCTAGCATAAAAGAGATAATGTCTGAGTTTCGTTTCATGTGGCAAAAAAATAACAGTCATTAAGCATTCTTCCAGTTCCACCTAAAATACTTGAACCCAGACCAAAGACATTGAGTCCATAGAAATTTCTACCTGCCTTTATCCATTTTCTTCACTAGTTAAGAGATTTCTCAGTTAATCTCTTTTGCTTGATTGCCTCTTTCAGCTATCTCATGTTTCCCCAAAAAATAGTATTAAATTTAGAATACTGGAGCTGATGAGGACTTCAGATGCCATCATTTTATACATAAGGAAATATGGGCCCAAATGGAGAAGTAGCAGCCTTCCATCTGTCATTGTCTTTCAGTCTGATCTTCAAGAAACAATTTAAGCATAAGCAGGAGGAAAACAATCTCTTAAGTTGCTGTGATGATGATGCCATTATATTCTTACTGATATTTACATTTTACAAAACGTCTTCTTTAATGTTACCATATATTATGGGCATTTACTGAAAATAATTGTGTAGATTCCAGATCTCTTCTGCCTAGTCAGATCATGTATATAAATGTTTCACCAATCTCTAGAACTCTGAGTCCTTTGGAGGATCCGTGAGAGATGGCAGTGCAAAAAGCAGATTTGCTTCCTATTTCCTGTAATGGTGGACGAGATTATTTGGATAAATCCTCCTGATGAAAAAAAAAGAAAAGTGCTGTAGAAAATATGTTTTTTAAAATGACCTTGAAAGCACTGAATAGCTGAAAAGGTCGGGCCAGGTACGGTGGCTCACACCTGTAATCCTAGCACTTTGGAACGCTGAGGCAGGTGGATCATTTGAGGTCAGGAGTTCTAAACCAGCAACCAATTATTTTTGTTTTGTTTTGTTTTTTTAAGACAGAGTCTCACCCTATCCCCCAGGCTGGAATGCAATGGCGCCATCTCAGCTCATTGTAACCTCTGCCTCCTGAGTATCTGGGATTACAGGCGCCCACTACCATGGCTAGCTAATTTTTGTATTTTTAGTAGAAACAGGGTTTCACCATGTTGGCCAGACTGGTCTGGAACTCCTGACCTGGTGATCCACCCACCTCAACCTCCCAAAGTGCTGGGATTACAAGTATGAGCCACCACGCCCAGCCTCAGTGACCAATTTTTATATGAAAGCCTTTAATCAGAATGATAAATGGAATATCAGAGTTACCAAATGGCCCATTTTGCAAACAGGGCATTTGTCATCACTGAACACTTCTGTGTCAGAGAACCATGACTAAGATCTAAGGCCGTACAAGTTAGGGAATCTGTTAGAAGACCCTCCTCATTGTTAGGAGTGCAAAAGGCAATCCCGCCAAGCTAAAAGGAAGCAAATAAGCATACCTTTATTTCCCTTCAACACCAGGGGACTATAGAGAAAGCTGCCTTGTCACCGAACAAAGTAAAGGATGAGGAAATTGAGAACAAACTTCCCCTGAAAGAATTGTGGCCACCAGTCCACCTTGAATGGATTTGCACCCAGGTACACAGCCTGGGGCAGCCAGGGGAGCTGAAGCCATGTACTTGATTTGCAGTTTCCCCTTTCTTTACTAATAGTTTCAGATATATGATATAAACAAAAAGAAAGTCTGAAGGCAAACACTTTTATCCTAACCCCCACTAACTTCATCCTATCCCCTAGACATAAACTTTTTCCAGGGCAGTAGCCAGCAAGTCAAAATTATCAGGCACAGAAGGAAACAACTAAGACCCAAAAGAAATGACCAATAGCAGAAACAAACCCAAACCTACTGCATATATTGGAATTAAGAGACAAAGATTTTAAAATTAAGCTTACCAGGTTGATTGGTTTGTTTTTGAGACAAGATCTTATGCTGTCACCCAGGCTGGAGTGCAGTGGCATGATCACGGCTCACTACAGCCTTGACCTCCTGGGCCCAAGCAATCCTCCCACCTCAGCCTTCCCAGTAGCTGGGACAACAGGCACATACCACCACACCCAGCTAATCTTTTTCTTTTTCTTTTGTAGAGACGAGGTCTCACTATGTTGCCCAGGCTGGTCTCCCACTCCTGGACCCAAGTGATCCTTCCACCTTAGATTCCCAAAGTGCTACAATTATAAGCGTGCATTACAACACCTAGCCCAGATTTTTCAAAATCAATAATAAGCTTGTAAAATATCTTTAGAGAGCAGAAATAAATTTTAATGACAGCAGATTTGAAAAAGAATCAAAGGAACATCTGGGGGGAAACACAGTAACAAAATTAAAATCTCAGTGGTCACACACCTATTAGAATGGCTAAAATTTTTTTGAAGTTTCATCAATAAGTAAACAGATCAATAAATTATGACAGATCCATATACTGGAATGCCACTCCTCAATAAAAAGGATCTAACTATTGATATATGCAGTAATATGAAACACAAGTTCATTATGCTGAGTGAAAGAAGCCAGGCAAAAAAGGGAACATGCTGTATGAGTCCATTTACATAAACTTCTGGAAAACGCAAACTAATCTATAATGACAGTTGCCTAGGGATGGAGGTAGAGGGAGGAAGGAATTACAGAGGGGCACGAGGAAATTCTGTGGGTAATGAATGTGTTTTTCTTTTTTTGGAGACAGAGTCTTGTTCTGTCGCCCAGGCTGGAGTGCAGTGGCACTATCTCAGCTCACTGCAACCTCCCCCTCCTGGGTTCAAGTGATCCTCCTGCCTCAGCCTCCTAAGAAGCTGGGATTACAGGTGCCCGCCACCACACCTGGCTAATTTTTTGTATTTTTAGTAGAAACAGGGTTTTACCACATTGGCCAGGCTGGTCTTAAACTCCTGACCTCAAGTGATCCGCCCACCTTGGCCTCCCAAAGTGTTGGGATTACAGGTGTGAGCCACCACACGTGGCCATGAATATGTTTTTCTTGATTGTAGTGATAGTTTCATTGGATATATACAGATATCAAAACTGATGAAGTTGTATACTTTGAATATGTTCAGTATATTTGCCAAAAAAGTGAACTTTTAAAGTTGCAAAATATATAGAGGGAGAAAGGGATTCTAAATAGGATAAGAAAGAGGCCCAATGGGCAGTGTGTACCCCAAGACCTGAGTAGGACTTTGGGGGTATAGGAAGCTATTCCTGGCAAAAAAGAAAGATCAATTTTCCTTTGCTTGGAAACGAAATTGGTCTCTAGGATGTCAGTGGGCATGCAATACTAACAAGAAAGATTTTTTTTTTTTTTTTTTTTTTTTTTTTTTGAGACGGAGTTTCACTCTTGGTACCCAGGCTGGAGTGCAATGGCACGATCTCGGCTCACCGCAACCTCCGCCTCCCGGGTTCAGGCAATTCTCCTGCCTCAGCCTCCTGAGTCGCTGGGATTACAGGCATGTACCACCATGCCCAGCTGATTTTTTGTATTTTTAGTAGAGACGGGGTTTCACCATGTTGACCAGGATGGTCTCGGTCTTTTGACCTCGTGATCCACCCACCTCGGCCTCCCACAGTGCTGGGATTACAGGCTTGAGCCACCGCGCCCGGCCCCCACAAGAAAGATTTTAAACAACTATATCAGCCAGACTCCCTCCAAGCTTTGTTCAAATGTATTGCTACCAAGTCACATTCTTCACATTTTGTAGATGATAATCTGTTTTTTTGAACCCAAATGCCTTACTCTAGTCACATCAATCTAGTCCTTTGATATATTTTAGGTTCCTGACTCTGTCATCCCTCCCTTTGTCTTGCTACAAGATCCTGATCTAAGCCATCAATAAATTGTTAAGCATGTGTTTGAAATTTCCTTCCAGGTTGACCTTAACCTTAACACGGTTTCTGTGCACTTAATGTTTATTTCCCGAGTGTCTGGTAAAAATCTGTTTCATTCCTCTGTCATCACAGCACATTAGACTATGCCACAAACTTTTCCTGGGAACATGTTATATGTTTTAAGCTTAAAAACATTTATTATAAGATACTCTCTACATTGTAACATAAGCTTCACAAGGTCACAATTTTGACTCTTACCTGTCAAAAAATTTCTCAATTCTGTTTGTTTCCAAAGATCCTATGCCTTAGTTCTGACTAACAGCACATGTTGACTTGCACCAGAAGAATCCCCAAAGCAAGCCTTCATCAGCCTCCTCTGTATGCCACATAGGGAATATATGGAGATGGACTTTGATACTGTTACTAAGAGTTCGCAGTATTTTCCAATAAATGTCTTTCCCCCAACCAAAAATAAATACACAAAAACTTCAGTGAACAAGAGTGAGTAAGAAACATAGAAGGCAGGGTCTTTAAGAAAATAGAAAATAACACTTCCCAAATCATTTTATGATGTCAGCGTTACCCTGATAACAAAATTCAGTTAAGGCAATTCAAGAGAAAAAAACTACATACCAGTATCTGTCATGAACACAGATGTAAAAATCCTCAGCAAAATATTAGCAAATTGAATCCAGCAATATATTATAAAGACAATATATTATGAGCCAGTGGAGTTTCTACTGGGAATGCATGGCTGGTTCAGCCTTTGAAAACCAATCAACCAGTTCACTATATTAACAGACTAAAGAAGAAAATCCACATAGTCTTATCAATAGATGCAGTAAAAGCATTTGGCAAAATTAAAAACCCAATCATGATTAAACTCTCAAAAACTGAAGGGAGTAACCTGATAGTTAACTAAGTACTTAGCTTAACCTGAAAGTTAAGTAACCTGATAAAGGACATGTATAGTAAACCTACAACTAACATTATTAGAAAGGGAAAAAATTTCCAGATGATATGATTCTGTGTGTACAATTCAAAGGAATCTGTAGATAAACAATTAGAATTAGTAGCAAGGTTTAGAAAGGTGGCTGATATAAAATCAATATACGAAAATCAATTATATTTATAAGCCACAAACAGAAAATAAAACTTTTAAAAGGTACCATACATAACACCACTTGCAACACCATAATATTATAAAGTATTCTTGCACACACACACACAAAACACTGGATCTGATTAGGCTTCTAGATTTTATTACCTATTTGCAGGAAATACAAAGGACAGAGGGACATACTAAAGATACCACAGGACACAGTCCGAAAAATCCAGACTACAAAAACTAAAGGACAAACAACCAGTTTCCACAACAAGTAAATTGTAAGAAAAGAGGAGGGAGAGGGAACCTATAGATTTTAAAGGGATTTCAGAAGAAAACTATATTCTTGGATTTATTCCAAGATAATCTAGGATAAGGGAGTATAAATAAAATAAGGCTGGGTGCAGTGGCTCATGCCTCTAATTCCAGAACTTTGGGAGGCCAGGGCAGGCGGATCTCCTGAGGTCAGGATTTCGAGACCAGCCTGGCCAACATGATGAAACCCCGTCTCCACTAAAAATACAAAAAAATTAGACAGGCCTTGTGGCAGGTGCCTGTAATTGCAGCTATTTGGAAGGCTGAGATAGGAGAATCAGTTAAACCTGGGGGGGCGGAGGTTGCCGTGAGCGGAGATCATGCCACTGCACTCCAACCTGGGTAACAGAGTGAGACTCTGTCTTAAAAAAAAATTTAAAGATAATAAAAAATAAAATAAGCTATGACTCATGATTGTCAAAGCTGGGTTGTAGATATCTGAGTTCCATTACACTATATCCTTATATGTGTTTGAAATTTTTAGTATTGCAAAATGTTTCTTAAAATACCATTTACAAAGCCTTTTTAAAAAAATGACCAGGCACAGTGACTCATGCCTGTAATCCCTGCACTTTGGGAGGCCGAGGTGGGTGCATCACTTGAGGCCACGAGTTCAAGACCAGCCTGGCTCACATGGTGAAACCCCGTCTCTAAAAAAAAATATACACACACACACACACACACACACACACACACACACAAATTAGCTGGGTACAGTGGTGCACACCCGTAGGCCCAGCTGCTCAGGAGGCTGAGGCATGAGAATTGGTTGAGCCTGGAAGGTGGAGGTTGCAGTGAGCCGATATTGTGCCACCACGCTCCAGCCTAGGTAATAGAGTGAGACTCTGTCTCAGAAAATAAAATAACCTAGGAACAAATCTAACAAAGATGATTAAGATATTTACAGAATAAATTATACAATTTATTAAGACCAGGTACAGTGACTTATACCTGGAGTCCCAGCACATTGGGAGGCCAAAGCAGGAGGATCACTTGAGCCCAGAAGTTTGAGACTGGCCTGGGCAACATAGCAAGATCCAGTCTCTACAAAAATACAAAAATTGGCCGGGCTCAGTGGCTCACTCCTGTAATCCCAGCACTTTGGGAGGCCAAGGCGGTGGGGATCACCTGAGGTCAGGAGTTCAAGACCAGCCAGATGTGGTGGTGGATGCCTGTAATCCCAGCTACTTGGGAGGCTGAGCTGGGGAGAATCACTTGAACCCAGGAGGATGGAGGTTGCATTGAGCCGAGATCATGCCATTACACTCCAGCCTGGGTGACAGAGCGACACTCCATCTCAAGAAAAAAAAATTAGGTGGCATGCACCTGTAGTCTCAGCTATGTAGGAGCTGAGGTGGAAGGATCACTTGCACCCAGGAGGTCAAGGTGACAGTGAGCTAAGATTGCACCACTGCACTCCAGCCTGGGCAACAGAGCAAGATTCCATCTCAGGAAAAGAAAGAAAGAGAGAGAGAGAAAGAGAGAGAAAGAAAGATATCAAGATATTTTAAAAGATATAAGTAAATGGAGAGACATGCTGTGTTCAAGACTGGAAAACTCAATATTGTAGAGATGTCTATTCCTCCTAGATTGATTTCATAGATTTGATACAATCCCAACAGTTTTGAAATTAACAAGCTAATTTTAAAGTCTACTTGGAAATCCACAAGGTCAGGAATAGCCAAGATGCTCTTAAAGAACAAAGAAGATATCTTGGTATCTACCAGATACCAAGACTATTATAAAGCTATAGTAAACAAGATAATAAGGTATGGGTTTAGAGATGCTCAAATAGACCAGAAGAGAATAGAAAACCTGAAAACATTCCCATACATAAATGGACACTTGATGTGTGACAGAAATAGCACTGCATAGCAATGAGGAATGGACACGCTTTTCAATGAAGTGGGACAATTGAGTATTCGTTAGGAAGGAAAAAGGAATTGGACCCCTCCTTTACGTCATGAGCAAAAATCAGTTCTAGGCTGGGTGCATTGGCTCACGCCTGTAATCCCAGCACTTTGGGAGGCCAAGGCAGGTGGATCACATGTGGTCAAGAGTTCAAGACCAGCCTGCCCAACATGGTGAAACCCTGTCTCTACTGAAAAAAAAATAAAAATTAGCCAGGCATGGTGGCACACACCTGTAATCCCAGCTACTCGGGAGGCTGAGGCACGAGAATCGCTTGAACCTGGGAAGCAGGGGTTACAGTGAACCAAGATTGCACCACTGCACTCCAGCCTAGGCAACACAGGGATACTCAAAAACAAACAAAAAACCCCGGCAGTACTAGTACATTAATACCTGAAATGTAAAACATAAAACTGTAAACTTTGAGAAGGTAAAATTGGAGAATATCTTCTGAGGATTTCTTTTTATTTTCATTTAATTTTTATTCTTCTAAAGTCAGAGTCTCTCTCTGTCTCCCAAGATGGAGTGCAGTGGTGCAGTCTTGGCCCATTGCAGCCTGGAACTCCTGGACTCAAGTGATCCTCCTGCTTCAGCCTCCCTAGTAGCTGGGACTATAGGCACGTATCATCACACCCAGCGAATTTTTGTATTTTTTTTTTCTTGTAGAGATGGGGTCTTACTGTGTTGCTCAGGCTGGTCTCAAACTCCTGGCCTCAAGTGAGCCTCCCTCCTTGGCCTCCCAAAGTGTTGGGAAATGCCCTGCCGAAGATTTTTGTTTTTGTTTTTGTTTTTTGTTTTGTTTTGTTTTTTTGAGATACAGTCTTGCTCTGTCACCAGGCTGGAGTGCAGTGGCGCAATCTTGGCTCACTGCAACCTCCACCTCTCAGGGTCAAGTAATTCTCCTGTCTCAGCGTCCAGAGTACCTGGGACTACAGGTGCACACCACTGCACCTGGCTAATTTTTGTATTTTTAGTAAAGATGGGGTTTCACCGTGTTGCCCAGGCTCATGTGAGCTCCTGAGCTCAGGTGATCCTGCCACCTCGGCCTTCCAAAGTGTGGAATTGCAGGCGTGAGCCATCGCACCTGGCTGAGGATTTCTTAAGATATCAAAAATACTTCCCATTAAATAAAAGACTGATAAATTTGACTAAATTAATAAGTTATGCTCATCAAATGATACGATAAAGAGAGCAAAAAGGCAAACCACAGAGTGGGAGAAAATATCTGCAACAGATATATTAATAACTAACAAAAGCATAATATCCAGACTATATAAAGAATTTCTACAAATCTATGAGAAAAAGACAACTGAATAGGAGAATGGTCAAAAGACTTGAACTGACACTTTACAAAAGAGGAAATTCAGTGGCCAATAAACATATGAAAAAATGATCAATCTTATTAATGAGTGAAATATAAACTAAAATGTAAATTAAAAACACAGTAATATTCCATTATTCATCCACCATGATGGCTAAAATTAGAGATGGATGATACCAAATGTTGCCAAGGAAGTGGAACAATAGGAATGTTGATACACTGCTAGTGAAGTGTAAATCAGTACAACGTCATTGGAAATAACTTGCCATTTATAGTAGCACCATGTGGCATTCTGATTGTGATTTTCGGACTCCTCTTATATGTGACTTGCTTGAAGACCCCTGATTGGCCCCCACGAGCAAAATCATTAAGAGAGCAAAATCTTTTGTGGCAGTATTCTGAAAGGCAAGTATATGCTTAGACTGAACCTAAAAGAGCAACTTTTTAACATTGTCTCTGTTTATGTTAACAATGCTGGATATTATAGAACAAAATTATAATTTTCTGATGGTGGTTAAAAGTGTGAATTTAATCATAGCACACTTTTTCTGTTAGCAGTACTGCCATTTATTAAGCATCTACTGTGTGCCTGGCACTGTGCTAGGGACATTGTTTACATTTTTTGTTCTAAACCTTTACAGCAGCCATCCAAGAGGTTAAAGACCTTGCAGATAGAATATTCTGGCTAAGATCATGAGCTCTGGTGCCAGACCTTCCCCAGTCTTTCACTAATTAGCTGTGTGATTTGGGGCAAATTGCTTAACCTTTCAGTCCTTCAACCCCCTCGTCTGTAAAATGGTGATGCAATTCCCTGTGTTATTAGAGAGATTAAAGGAGTTAATACATGTAAAGTTCCTAGAAAAGTGCCTAATGAAAGATTAGGATGAGTATGGTTATGCTGTTTTATGTAAATTCTTCAAATGGATGACTTCTATTTTATCAACCAGAACTATAAATTCATTTTATTTTTCTTTTTATGTGTGCTAGGCGAGTAGCTTGCATTGCCATGGAGAAGACCAAACAGGAGCAGCAGGCCAGCTGTACTTGGTTTGGCAAGAAAAAGAAGCAGTACAAAGATAAATATTTGGCAAAGCACAATGCAGGTAGGGAAAAGTACAACTGTTACTGAGGCTGGGTTGAGCACCTCCAAGATCTAAAGAGGTGTAATATTTTAATTCAGTCTTCAGTGTTCTCTATCCAAAAAATTCTACCATATGAGATGTTTGTTAACTTTCAAAACCTTTAAGAAACCCCTACCTCCAATTAATATGTTGGTTATTTGCTAGATATTTTACAGAGCTATAATTTATAAGACAAAAAAATGTTACTTTGAAATAGTATCACCTGGAATCAAAAGAATCCAACACGTTAAGTCCTCCCCTGAGAAATGAAAGCTTGCGAGCTTGCTGAGTCGCCAGGATTCTTATCTCCTTGGCTGGGATTGGTATTGAACAGATCTCCTCCCTCCTAGCTCCTCTCTGGCCCTTGAGCATGGCCTGTGATAAACATCTAAGGGTAAAGGTGTGCTCTTATTAGAGAGCTGTGCCACAAATGGTTCAGTGGTTAGTTTGAAAGAGTACAGATGACATGGACACTAACTTGGTTTTGTCCATTTCTGTGAGTAGTGTTCTTTTCTCATGGTATTTCCAAGCTCCTCAAGAGCAAGAATCTTATCTTGGCCTTCCTGTTATAGTATGTATGTTTGCCCATATGGAAGTTTGTATTCAGCTTAAGTCAAAATGTTCACTTGTCTTGTTAAAAACTGAAATTAATACCAAAAAGTCATTATCTGTTGTTGCAATAGAATCCCCAGAAGATTCACAGGGTGCAACATAAGCTAAAAGAAAATGCATGATGACATACAACAGTACATAAGAAATTATTTTCAATAACTTCTTAATAGGACTCCTTTTAGAAGGAACTTTTTTGGAGGAATTGAAAGTCCTGACTGGCATTAGATTAGTTCCCAAGGTTTCAGAAATAACTCCAAAAATAGAAATGTGGCCAAAAAAAATCAAGTGAATCCAGTAATGCATACCCAGTTTGACGGCATAATGTTTCTGACAAGTATGAAATGCATTTTTCTCTGTAAATGTTGTAACGTGTTAGCATTCACTAGGAAAAAAGTATCTGGAAACTCTGAGTTATTCATTTCTCAATCAGAGATTAAAAGTAAACATTTCAAGCTGCTGTGGAATGTGGAATGAATGTGAGTGGCCACATGGGTTATGTTTAAATGGCTCAGTTAAATAAGGAATCTTTCCCTATGCATTAGTTACATTGTGCCACAATTTTATTTCCAAAAAAAGTATCATTTCTGATTATGTACTACTACAGAGCAGTAGTTTCATAATGGCTTTTTGGTTTTATTAAGGCAAGACATAGTTAAAGCAGACTAGTTACACAAAATGTAGCAACTATTAAGTAAATGCTCAAGTATACTGTTTGAAGAAATGCACTGCAGAGCCAGGCACAGTGAGGTGCCTGTAATCCCAGCTACTTAGGAGGCTAAGGCAGGAAGATTGCTTGAGCCCAGGAGTTCAAGGCCAGCCTGGGCAACATAGCAATACCCTGTCTCTACAAAATAAAATAAATAGAAATGCACAGCAGTATCAGCAGAATGTTGCTTCACACAAAACGTCAGTGGTTATTACCAAGCCTCTTTAGTTGCCCTTTTTTCTGTCAGCTTCTAAGTCTAACACACTCTAACAGGCTCACAAGGAGTTGTGTTGACATATAAATATGAGAAATGTATGCATCTCATCTTGTAATTTTTACAACAGTGTTAAATGATACATAAATATAGATGGCATTGAAATTAGCTTACACCTAGAAAAGCAAAGAAATGGCTGGTTCAGGCTGTCAGTTCATAATTAGATTGATGCTATACTAATAGAGGGCATGTAAACATGAGTATTCAATTTGCCAATCTTTAATTCAGTTCTGAGGAAAGAAATGAATGCATTGAAAAACTAGAATTCTGTAAATGCTGTCAAAGAATCAGTTGAATCATTCATTTAAGAATTTTGCCAGAGAATCAGCATCCCATCTGGCAGCCAGTGTTTTCACTTTTTCCGCTCTTTCACCACTAGGGCATCACTGAGCTTCTCCATTGCTCCCATTCTCTGATTTCTGTTAAGTGGTGCACAGTGGTCCTGCAAACACACCTGTAAGCTTAATAGGCAGCTGGAGCTAAGACCAGGAATTAGCACACCTGAGTAGCTGTGCAATTTGGGCAAATCACTTCACTCCTGCAGCCCTTAAAATGAGGGAATTCAGTTAGTCAATCAAAGAGATCTTTTCTAATTTTAAAGATCAGTAGGTCTCAGGTTCTTTCATCACTAGGCCTGACAAATGGGGATCATTCAATGAAGCCAAGTGTTCTTGTCCTGTCTATCTCAGGCTGTTACTCTCTGGTAAACATTGCCTGTCCAGGTTGAAAGCTATCACCCTTGACATAGAAGGCAGGAGCCTAATGGGGTAGAATAGAACTGCTTTTTCCTCTGCCTTTTGACATTATACCTCCTACCCCAAACCATTGACCTGTGTAAGTTCTTGTCAACTTAGAATGAAGAAAGGAGGGGGTGAGAGGACAGGGGAGCCTACTGTCACCACCTGTTTGGTATCATCAAGTTTTTCCTAACCAGCGGTCTTCTGGGCATCAGAGCCTTCCTTGCCATTTAAGGGGTTGTTCTACATGTCAGTATTTGTCACTGTGTTTAAAACCCTCCTTTGAAAGAAAGTCTGAGCTTCTTAAATGGTCCTTGCAGAGCCCCTTAAGTGTCTTTGTAGAACTTTGTGTTTAGGCTTGTGATTCTCTAGTCAGGATATCATTGTTAGGCTTCTCTCGCCTGCAAAATAATCACTGTGAGCTCTCTTTTTAGTTTCGCTTTTCGGGAGAAGATTCCCAGCTTTTTTCCTGGACTTTCTGAAGTATACTGCCTGCAAAGCCTAGCATTCCTTTCTGTCACCATCTGTTCAGGTTTCTTCTGCATCATCAACCAACTCTTCCATTGTGTTCATTAGAAAGTCCACAAGAACCATTTGCTTAGTGTTACCTTTGCTTTACAAGAGAGTACATGGTCAAGTATTTAATCAGCTGTTCTGCTTTTAGCTATGATGAAAGGTCATCCCAATATACAGAAGTGCTCTGATAAAGAATTGCCCTAAAAGAGTGAGAAACAAATACTATTGACCTCCATTGGTGAGGCAGTTGCTTTGAGAACTTAGAAATATTATAGCCTTTCATACCAAACCACATGGGCTCGTGAGCCACAGGTCAAACTGTATCTCAAAAGGATTTTTCTGGCTTTTTTACACGTTGATGGCAAAATACAGTACTCTGTTCTTCTGGTGGTATTCAGTAAACATATGTTTTGTTTCCTGCTTCAAATATTTGAGAATTCATCATACATTGATGGCAAGATCCAAAACTTATCATCAAATTCTGACGTTATTCGTATTTGTGGTACAAATGAAGGATGGGAATTTTGTCAATATCTAGAACTGGTGGGAATGATAATTCTAGAATTATTTCCATTTCTGTCATCAGGAAATTCTACATAGCTGGTTAAAGTGGACTTCTGTTCAAACTGTGTTACCTACAATTCCCATCATAAAGTGACAGCCTATTTGCTGAATTTGACCCATAAGTAAATTTTGTCCCTCTAACTCCCACACACACAGTGTTTAAAATAATTTTTAATAAGTCATCATGTGTGAACATCAGGATATTTAACATAAAAATTTAGATTTCAGAATTCCCTTAGAAGAACAAGAAATGCAGTGATACCAGGCCCACTTTCTCTCTTAGTAACTCTGGGTGGTTGATGTTGCCTTCGAATGGATACTCATTTTCCAACACACACTGTACCCACCACTCCATTCAACCATATTAGCTGTCTGGTCCCTGCAGGTATTCAAGTATGTACTCCTTGACCCAATGTTACCAGTGTGCAATGCTCTTTTGAATTGGAGGTTTTTATAGTATTTGAAGATCTTCATAGTATTTCCAACTGAGACAAGGATTCAGTGTTAATGGCTTTTGTATGGAAAAAAAATTCAACTGGAAAGTAGTTACATAAATACTTAAAAGAAGTTTGGAATGTTGAGAAGTTTAGCAGGAAATCAGGGTAATATAAGCAAACTATGACAAACAGTATTTCTGAATCCTTGGGAATAGATTTGATTATGGTATGTGTAGCTTTTACAGCAAATACATTTTCTGCAATACATAAAAGGTTTCTAGCCATGTATACTGGGTGCAAAAAGCATTGTGGTATAGCTAGAAAAACTGAACTCCAGAAGCATTGAGATTCCTCAGCCCCAGGACTTCCAAAAGTAATTTTAGATCAAGTTACTAATGTAAACTTTTTAAAAATTTAGAAAGTCTTCATTAATTTGTTTTCTTAAATGTTAGAGCCCCGAAATACTCTATTTATATACACATATTTGAACATAGGGGATTTCTACAGTACCATTCATAGGTGTGTTTAAATTATGCTTAATACCACAAATTAGTACTGTTGACTTTAAAAGCTATTCTTTTTTTTTTTTTCTGGAATACAAACAACTCTAAAGAAAACAAAAAGTAGCCCGTAACCTTACTGCCCTGTTGGCATTAAAAACAATAATAGGCTGTGCGCTGTGGCTCACTCCTGTAATCCCAGGGCTTTGAGAGACCGATATGGGCAGATCACTTGAGGCCAAAAGTTCAAAACCAGCCTGGCTGACATGGCAAAACCCCATATCTACTAAAAATACAAAAATTAGCTGGGCATGGTGGTGCATGCCTGTAATCTCAGCTACTTAGGAGGCTGAGGGAGGAGAATCACTTGAACCCGGGAGGCAGAGGCTGCAGTGAGCTAAGATCCTGCCACTGCACTCTAGCCTGGGTGAAGGAGCGAGACCCTGTCTCAATAATAATAATAATAAATAGGTACACATGGTTAGAAATTACACATGGTACAGGAAGGTACAAAGTGAAAAGCAAAAGGCTTCCACATCTACATTCTCTGAAGAGGGTTTCTTGTAGCTATTCTCAATAAAATGTCTATGCATATGCTAGTATATAAAATCCACTGGCTTTTATATAAGGATATTGTTGAATTTCTATTAAAATGAGTTTGTTTCTTAATGTGATTTATTTGCCTTGTGTTTAGAATATTGCATGATAAAGTTTATTTTGTACATATTATACTTTTATTTTACTAATATATGAAAAACCATATTTCAATTACCCCTGTACATTTTTCATGCTGTCTCACTCCCAATGGCCTCTGTGCATGTAAGTAACCTGTTGAATGACTATGCCTCTGTGTTTTTGATGGTTTCCTTTTATTGTCCTTTTTTTTAATCAGCAAGCAACTTAAAACCTTTAAAAGTTCAGTCTTTAAGTGCTTTCCTAATATTCTTTTTATCTCTTATTTTAAAATATCCCCCTTTTTTTTTATTGTTTCTCAACCCTATGACCATGTGACAATTTCATTTAGACCAGCGTAACCTCTTCATGCTGCTTATTTATGGTTAAGATATTGATGTTTAACATATCTGTTCATTTGTTTGTAGTGTTGAATGTTGACATCTAACTCATTCTTATGTGTTTTTTTTTTTTTTAATAATGACAAGTCTTAATTTGGTAGTATTAGAGTTAGGGCTCTATAGAGGGATAGGTGTGTGTATATGCCATTCAAAAAGCTTGTGTCATCATCATCATCTTGCTCCTTCATGAGATGCTTATTTTTATTAAAATGTATTAAAACATATCTGCTTGTCAATGCACTTCTTTCATAAGCATACTTTGTCTTGATGGAAATATCACTCAGAGGGCAATAAGTCTAAAAAATAGTGCCATCAGCACTCCTGCTTTTATTTTTGCAGTATAACTAACTAGCCCTACCACAGAGAGCCTCGTGTTCGTTTTAATTTTGTGAGCCTGCCATTCTGAACACAGAAAACATTTCTTGGTTTTTAGCTATTGCTAGAGGATATGCTTTAAAGACTTTCAATCAACCTTTATAAATCAAGTTCTCGAAATAAAACAAACGCACAAATACCCATTAATATACAGTAACCTCTATTTTAATATATTGTATTTCTGTTTTTATATATTGTGATAATGGTGCTTTTTGTTTGTTTGTTTCTGATCTATTCTATTCCCAGGTATCTTATTTTGCACTTTAAGTGATTGGGCAGATCACTAATGTTAAGAACTAAGGTCATATTTACAATCATTTTGCCATATTGTTTCAGGGAGAGGAAGGTTCTCTTAATGAATGATTGGCTAAAGTAGCACAGATTTTGGCTGGGTGCAGTGACTCACGCCTGTAAGCCCAGCACTTCAGGAGGCCAAGGCCAGCAGATCACCTGAGGTCAGGAGTTCAAGGCCAGCCTGGCCAACATAGTGAAACCTCATCTCTACAAAAATACAAAAATTAACTGGACATAATGGCAGGTGCCTGTAATCCCAGCTACGCAGGAGGCTGAGGCAGGAGAATGGCTTGAACCTAGGAGGTGGAGGTTGCAGCGAGCCAAGATTGTGCCACTGCACTCCAGCCTGGGTGACAGAGCAAGACTCCATCTCTAAAAAATAAAATAAAAAATAAAGTAGCCCAGATTCCTTTATTGCATCATCAAATCAATTTTACTGAATTTATTTTAACCCCTCTAAAATACAGGGTTCATTTAATATTCTTTACAAAAAGAAAGTCAGTATGTAACTGACAGCATTTGGTTGGGTATGACCATACAAAAAATATAGGAAACACAGACGTACAATTTTATCCCTTTGTGAGATTTTCCAAATGTGTGTGAGAATTGGACCATGTTGAATTTCAATAGGAATGGCCCTCTGCTCAGGAAAGTTTCGTACATTGCTTGAAATTGTTTTTCTAATAGTGTTAAGAGACAGGTTTCAGAAAAATATTTGTTAAAGTATTTCTACTCAGTCTGGCGTGATTAGAGAACTCCACTTCTGCAAAGGTTTCTGAGCTTAGACTCTGCTTCATGATTCTTTCCATCCCGATCCACCACACACAGGCTGCTCGAGTAATGGGTGACAAGTTTTCAGGCCCAGGGAAGCATGTATCTGTCCTTGCATATTCAAGATTTTCCATTGAATGGATATCTGGGTTACAGTCAAGCTTGTGAGATGCTCATTGATAAGCTTGTGAAATAATTAAAGAACTTGCTTTAGAATCTAGCATGCTACCTTCATCAACTCTGTTGAAAGAAAGAACCATGAAGTTAAAGACTAGTTGTCCATGTATTTCTCATTCATCTCTAGAAATAATCTAGCTGGCCCGTCTCCTGGTTAACTTCAGTTGCATTCATGCTATATTCATGTTGGTCACTGTCTGTAGACATTTTCTTTTTACTATTACTGATTTCTTAGAATTGGAAAAATATGAACAGCATGTGGTTTCGAATGAATTCATATGATTTGTTGGATACTGCATGGAAAGATATGTAGTATCTTTTAGAATTGAACATTTTAATGCATGTATTCAGCAGCTTTGGATGCCCCTGGTTCTAAAGCACATTTTCATGGGCTTAAAAATGAAAATTACTCCCTAGATGCTATATGACTTAAATTACATGTAAGCCATATATCATAAGTTGGATTCATATTTTTAAGACATGGTTTTAATATAACTGTAGTTTTGCCAGTAAGATTATAATTTTATGTACATGAAATAGTCATTCCATAAATTTACCTTTCTTCTAAATCTTTGCATTTTAGTGTTTGATCAATTAGATCTTGTCACATATGAAGAAGTAGTAAAACTGCCAGCATTCAAAAGGAAAACATTAGTCTTATTAGGTAAGTTTGATTGTATAAGTGGGTTGCTGCTTCTCACTTTCAAAACATTTTGTTGTCAATGTTAACATTCTTTTTTTTCTAAATGACATAGGCGCACATGGTGTTGGGAGAAGACACATAAAAAACACTCTCATCACAAAGCACCCAGACCGGTTTGCGTACCCTATTCCACGTAAGCAATGTCTCAATCTCTTTTCATTATATTTTTCCTATTACTTTTTTTAGACTCTATAATGTATGTATTTTTTTCTGATTACAAAAGATATAACTGTTCATTGTAAGAAATTTGTAAAATCCAAAAAAGAACAAGGAAAAAATGAGTTAACAATAATCCCAACCCCACCTTCCCTATAAAGTGCTATAAATATTTTGTTGCATACCCTTCCAGGCTTCTCTTAGTACAGATATGTGGAGGGAGAGAGAGAGAGAATGTGTGTGTGTGTGTGTGTGTGTGTGTGTGTGTGTGTGTGTTTTAAATAAAATTAAGCTCATGCATTCTGTTGGTAACAATTTTCTCACAGTATGTCATACACATTACCTAGATGAATTATTCTTCAGAAAAGTAAGTTTTCATAGTTGTAAAGTTTCTCTGACATGACAATTTTTCCCTTAATCAATATTTAAATTGTTGATTTCTTATCACTTTTTAAACCCAATTAATATGCTAACAGTTGTTTCCATAAAGATTTTCAAATCTGTAAGATTTTTAATTCTCCTTATTTTCTATATCTTATTCTTAACCTCTTGCCCTCTTCATTTTCTCACTGTAAAATGAAGTAATTCCAGGATTGCAAAGAGGATTTGAGATCATGTGTATGAAGCACTTAGCAGATGATGGATGAGTAGAAACTATCTACCACTATCATTTCATTATTATCATCATTATTCTAAAGTTTAAAATTTTAATCCCCGAAGCTTTCTAGGAGTTCAGGGTTAGAAGAGCTGAAGGAGAATGATTTTTTAAGAGCAACAGGAGAAAATGTGAAGATTGATTCCATTCTATAGGGCCTTCACATGCCTTCCTGAAGCAATGTCAATACCACTTACAGTTATCTGTATACCTCAGAGAGCCAGGAGGCTTCATGAGACAACCTTCATCCCAGAACCCTGTCTGATATACACAAGAAAATAAGTTTATCCAATAGTGTCTCATTTGGCACTCCTGGGGTTTTCTAGTAAAACCCTTTGAAATGTTATTTTAATTCTCCTTGTGTCTAGATCATGAGTATAGCAAGCTTAGGTAACATTTAGCTGCTTCTTAAGCATGTAACAATTGAACTTCCATGTTATTAAATGACCAGTTAACTAGTTTGGTTTTAAAACTTACCTTTGGTGATGTCAATCATGCCTAGTCTCTGAAATATTTGACCCCATATGTGTATATAACATATATCTAACTACTGAAATAACTGAAGACAGTGTAGCATCAACACGTTGTCAGTTTTTGGCCAGGCACGGTGGCTCACGCCTATAATCCCAGCACTTTGGGAGGCTGAGGTGAGTGGATCACATGAGGCTAGGAGTTCGAGACCAGCCTGGCCAACATGGTGAAACTCCATCTCTACTAAAAATACAAAAGTTGGCCAGACGTGGTGGCATGCACCTGTAGTCCCAGCTACTAGGGTGGCTGATGCATTAGAATCACTTGCACCTGCGAGGTGGAAGTTGCAGTGAGTGGAGATCTTGCCACTGCACTCCAGCCTGGGCAACAGAGTGAGACCCTGTCTCAAAAAATAAATAAGTAGTAAGTAAGTAAGTAATGCCTGTTCTTCAGCCTTCGATGTGCCTAGAGAAAGGGCTTCTCTTAAAATGTCCACATTTTGATGACCATGAGCACTTGATGTTCTAATGGGCTAGCAGGAAAGGGGGAATTCCCCATTAGTGGATTTAGGCTCATGTACACAGAAAATAATAGCATAAATTTGTTCTTTCTCAAGGAAAGAAGGAAATAAGGAAATTGGGAGGGGGGAGGGAAGAAAGAAAGGGGGGTGGCGAGAGCAAGAGAGAATATTAAAACCAGTGTTCCTGGCTCATCTAGGAAAACATTTCCTAAAGTGTGTTTTGCAGGATACTGGTCCTATTAGTAGCCACAGAACTAGAGCTTGTTGGCACATACTTCAGTTACACTCACTTAGGTGAGGGGTCAGCAAACCTTTCCTGTAAAGGACCAGATAGTACACATTTGAGGCTTTGAAGACTATACTGTCTCTGTCACAAGCACTTAACTCTGCTGTTGTTTCATGAAAACAGCCATAGGCAATATATAAACAAACGCGCATGGCTGTGTTCCAATAAAACTTTGTTTACAGAAATAGACAGTAAGTAGCCAGGCGCAGTGGCTCACACCTATAATTTTAGCACTTTGGGAGACTAAGGCAGGCAGATCACCTGAGGTCAGGAGTTCGAGACCAGCCTGGTCAACATGGTGAAATCCTGTCTCTATTAAAAATACAAAGATTAGCTGGGCATGGTGGTACACACCTATAATCCAGCTACTTGGGAGGCTAAGGGCACAAGAATCTCTTGAACCCAGGAAGCAGAAGTTGCAGTGAGCTGAGATCATGCCACTGCACTCTGGCCTGGGCTACAGAGCAGAACTCCGTCCCCTCACCAAAAAAAAAAAAGACAGCAGGCCATATATGGCCCATAAGGCAGTTTTCACCTCCTGATTTAGATCTTCCATAATAATTATGGCTATGTCTGGCTACAGTCATTGTGTTTTCAATGTAATATGCCTTTTGCTGTATCCTAACATTCCCCTTTTGCAAGATGCTATACACCAGCACTTTTCAATAGAACTTTCTGTGACGCTGATGGTACTTGATGTCTGTGCAGTCCAGTACAGTGGCCCTTAACCACATGTGGTTATTGAATCCTTGAAATGCCGCTAGGGAGACTAAGAAACTAAAATTTGAATTTTATTTAATTTTGGCTTATTTAAATTTAAATAACCATATGCAGTTTTCCATTTTTTTATTCTTTTTTCTTTCTGCACAAGACCCAACTGCATTAAGGCATACAGTGAGTTACGTTAATCTTGGGTCATTTCATGTCTTCTTCTTGTGGTGGTTCATGAAGTGATAAAATACGTCTCACCTGAACACTGAAAGATTCATCAAACCAGACAACTCACTGGCTACTATGTTGTGATGTACACAGATAAATATGGTTTCCAGAATTTAGTTCTACAAGGCTACTCAGGGTGAGAACAGGGGAAATGAGATATACTCTAAAGAATCTATACCTTTTAGGAAGACTGGTTTTGAATAAATCTATTGGGAACGTAGTAAGCTCGTCTGCCCAGCCTTTTAAACCTCTTGTGCCATGCAACTTTGCAGATACAACCAGACCTCCAAAGAAAGATGAAGAAAATGGAAAGAATTATTACTTTGTATCTCATGACCAAATGATGCAAGACATCTCTAATAACGAGTACTTGGAGTACGGCAGCCACGAGGATGCGATGTATGGGACAAAACTGGAGACCATCCGGAAGATCCACGAGCAGGGGCTGATTGCAATACTGGATGTGGAGCCTCAGGTAATGCCTAGCCTCCCCTAATGTCTGACATCCTGCCTGCATGCCAATAAGCACAGATTCTGAAATCAAAAATGCCATCAGAAAGCCACAGGTCACATAATAGTTTAATAAGCTACAGAAAAGTGTCAGTAATGGAGGCATCAGGGGTTCATAGTCTAGAATGCCAGCTGACTAATCGTTGGACTCAGTGCACACACCATACGTTTAAGAAGCAGAGATTATTCTCTTAAGAAGTTTATTACATGCAGAAGCCTGATAAGGTTCCTGATTGGGTCTATGCCTGCCAGAAATCCTGCAATCATCTGACCTCAGGATGAGACTCTGGCACTTTGTTATCACAACAGCCACCTTTCTTCTCTGGGTGCGGCTCACACTGGACCATCAGAGCCTCCACCAGCACCTTATATTAATCTCCAGTGAGAAACTGAGCCTGGGGCCTGGGTCTGAAACACAGCACTAGCTTTATGAAAGCAAACATGAGTGAGCCCAGAGGCAGCAGGGATGGAAACCCATGGTGGCTCTCAGTCTCTGCCATTTCCTTACCTAAGCACGATGCCTGCCCCTGAGCTAAAACTAGGAGAGAGATGAAGAATTGGGAGAGGACTCAAAAGAAAATCAGACACAGAGATGATGAAATGGTTTCTAGATACATCTTACAATAGGAATTATTAAACTTGAAAAAGAGAAAGCTGAAGGCTTTACATCAAAAATGCTGACTGTTTTTTCATCTCTGAGTACAAACCAAGTAGAAGTGGGAGTTAAAGCACAGTAGGAAGGATTTGGGAGTTGTAGACATCAAGGTGGGTTACCGGAGAGGCTTGTGGGTACCCATGTGACTCCCAGATCTGCCATTTCTAGGACTGATCTATACCAAAGCTCCTTTAACACATAGAAATAGAACCAGTATGCTATCTGCTAAAATAGTAGACCAGCTCCCCTCAAGCAGGCTGTGTTTCATTAGGAGGCTTACCTGGCTATCCTAGGCAGGGCAAATCCCTGTTCAAGGGCCACTGTATGAGACTTGGTCCCCTAACCATCCCTAAAGCAAGGACTGAACCTATATAGCCAGAGTCTGTGTGACCTGGGGCCTGACAGCTCAGTTTCTGGGCTCCAAGATCCTAATTCATGGCCAATGGGTTCACCCATTTCCATTTTACAACACCTGATGGGGTTCTTGAACTTGGAACTTTGAAAACCACAAAAGGATCTGTTTAAGGGGCTAGGGAGGAGAGCAGCAGTAGGGTGAATAATGCCATTTACTTAGCAATTAACTTGGACCTATATAGAACTAAATATATGATGTGTACCACAGATTGATTTTTGTTTAACTACTAATCCCTCCTTACTAGGGATTGGAAAAATCTTCTGGCCAGGGGTGGCTAGAGGCAAAGTCTCAATCCTGGTCCTGGTCTTCGACATCCTCTCCTTGGGTTCCACACTGGTCTTCACCTGAACGTCGTTTTCTGCTGGTAGTAATGTCTCTAGCAGTATGCTGGCTGCAGGGCTCCTCAGACTCCCTCTGCATTACCTAAGTCCACTTTCGAGGGCTTTCTGCCTTACCTGCCTCCGCTGCTGCCACCGCCACCGCCACTGCTGCTGCTGCCGCTGCTGCTGCTGTACCACCCATAGCGTCCAGCTCTCCCTGTTTCCTTGCCCTTGCACAGCCATGCATTGCTCTGCACTGCTGAGCGGGAGACACTTCTCTCAGCCTCCTCAGGACACCCACAGCAGTTACTTTTCCCCATTGCACTTGGCCCCAGAGCATCTCCTCGCCCCAGCTGGGCCCACTCTCCTCTGTTCCCCTGAGTGCTGGATGAGCTCACCTGCACTCTTCTCTCCTGCTTCCTGGGTCCCTGCCTCTCAGAACTGTGATCTCTCAGGTCCACCTAGCCCTGAAGGCCGGCCATAGGCATCCTGGCTGCCTGAGCCTCTTTGGGCCAGCGGCCCTGGGAACAAGGATTGCCCGGGTCCTGCTCCTCCTGTTGGTCTGGTTGACTACACTGGTCCCAGGCCCTCCTGCCCAGGCCAGCCTCATGCCAGTCCTGGTCTCACAATGACCACTGCATACCACAGTACAGCTGGGGATGCCCGCAGTCTGCACCGACTGGGCTTCGCTGTCGGGCTTCTCTTCCCTCAGCTCAGTCTCCTCAGCTGGGCAAGGCCTTCATCCTGCCTTCAGGATGCCCATGGCTATGAACAGCTTGCTTTCAGGCAGTCTCATTGCTCCAGGGAGGCTCTCTCCTTAGGACATTTTTCTCCAACCCTTTCCCACTCTAGCTTCTTAGATGATCCCTCTACTGTATCTCACAGATAGTTCAATCCAACAGACTTGTATTAAGCACTTATTATATGCCAAGCACAGGGTCAGGAGCTAAGAATATAATTCAGAAGACAAGCTGGTGAGGATGAAATTCCTTCCTCTTTGTATATCCAAAACTGTCCATAACAGAAGGGCCTTGTGGCATTTTTAAAAATCCTCTCACTTCTGCCAAACTACATGTGGACCATAAGAAAACCACCTAACATGTGTTCAGCTCTTTTAGTGCAGGTCTAATACTTTACGCCATCTTGTTTTAGACAACTAAGGCCAAATTGAGCACGTCTAGTAATACTATATGATAAGATGTTGTGGTCCAATTTTAAAGCTAGAGGATGATGGAAAAGACATTAAACTAGAAAAAAATTAATAACCTGGCTTCTCATAAAATAGTAATAGATTATGTTCATATAGTGCTGTATACTTTGCCAGGCGTTATGACTCCTTACCTAAACCTTGTAACCCTATGACCTGGAGATGAGTATCTACTTTTCTAGATGAAGAAAACAAGGCTTAGCATAATAATGGCTTGATTAAGGCTTTACAGCCAATTGAACTGTGTTGGTTTTTAAATTTTTATTCTTTTACAACAAATCCTCACTTCCTTTCACTGTACCACCCTAAAAGAGGTAACCCTGGGAATCCTTAAGATGGTTCACCTTATCCACAGTAGTACAATTTAAAGCCTCATTTTTTTAATGTTCGGAAAAATCTGTAATGCAGTCCAATCTGAGAAAAACTATAGAATTTATTTCTCACAAAAATAAAGCTGTGGCTCAGAAAATAATCTGTACGCCTAAAGCTGAAACCGTAATAGCCCCAGTGTGTAATCAGAGCTAATGTGATGGTTTTAGGTTTTAACTTTATTCTGATGTATCCATTTGCAGCATGAAACAGTTAACAGTAGCAGAATATTTGTAGTTTTGCTTTTGCCCGCAGAGGAAGAGGTCATCATCAAGAGGTAGTGTACAGTCTTGTTAGTAATCTGTACTTTAAAACAAGAACCAGGTTCTCAACCAGAGACTATTTTGTGAAATCAGTTAGCTCTCTAGAGATGGGTTTGGGGTCACTGCAGTCTTCCTAAACCCTTAGATTTGTGTACAAAATGACTCAGATGCTTGCCCCATGTGCCTTTTAAGTTTGCAAATCAGAATAGATATCTGCATCTTATACACTTGGGTCAAATGAGTTTCTGTTCCTTTAAGATGATAACCTGAGGTTAGCCATAGAATCGATTTATCTCCAAAAATGTTAGATTAATGTTACTTTGACTATCTGAATCTAGTATGCTTTCAGAGATCTTTTCTAGAGTACACTCTTTCTCTCCCTGTCCATATCTGTCCCTGTTTCTCTCTCATTCTCTCTCTCTCTCTCTCTCTCTCTCTCTCTCTCTCTCTCTCTCTCTCTCTCTCTCTCTCTCTCTCTCTCTCTCTCTCTCTCCCCCTGTCCCTCTCTCTGAATCCCAGAGAGATTTGGAGAGAAATATTTGCCCACGTACATTTAAAAATTTGTGCCTCATTCTGAATCAGAAAGGGAGAGGGTTTAGAGTTCATCTCTAAGTCACCTATTAACTGCCTGAAAGAGGGTAATCCTCCTTGTGAGCAATTCCATTTCCTGTCCCTGAAGTAACTCTGAACCTCAGCCAGGCTGCCACAGCACCAAAAGTGGCACCCACTTGAGACCCAGAAGTAATACAGAGTATGGCACAGAGACCTTCAAGAATAAGTGAGGAAATGTGACTCTGCTGAAAATATGAGGCCGACTAGACAAGAAAATCTTAATCAGGATTTGAGGCATCTTAGAATTTTTGAAAGCATAATAATTAAATATAGAAATAGAAAAAGCCACAAAAAGGAGGAGAAGCCAAATATGCTAACCGTGGGGCTACTTTAGTTACTGTGATAACATTAAATTTGGCTCTGAACTTCCTGACAACCAGAGAGAAAAAAGGAAATCAAGGAATATAACCTGATTCTTAGACATAAGAGGCATTTGGCAATGTGAGGAACATGGCCACCATTGATGGTTTTATGCAGTAAATGCAGTCTATGGATATAGACCAAGGGTGTGAATGCAGTACAGAGATGGGTAATCTGCAGGAAGCGAAACTTAATGTTTTCCAAGCAGTTTGTTTTCTGCTGTTGTAATGTGATAGCTGGAATGGAAAACATTAGAAGGATTGGGTAGCTGTCAGGCTGGGCCACTGAGTGGAGAAAAAAACATTTCATGCCCAGAGTGTCATTCTCTACTTCATCGGTGTGTTCCGTTCAGCATCCAGGCCATGTGGACTTCCTTCTAGCACTTCAAGTAGCTTCGGGGATAGAAGCAGATAGGACTTTTTCCCATCTCAGTTGCCCAGAAGCAGTCCTTGGGATGTGTATATGTGTGTGACAATGGGTAGGGGTGATGAGAAAACCTTGTCTCAGCTGACCATGTATTCACCTGACCTATGAGCATAGGAAGGAAGGAAAAAATGCCAAAGATAATACTGACATAAAGGATATTTCTAAGTGAAGATCCCTGTTAGCTCACTTGAGCTACATATGGACTTCGTCATAATGTTTGTTCCTTGCTAAAGTCTTCATTCACAAAAGGATTGGCAAAGAAATTGCCAGTTACCTCTTTCAAAAATTATGCAAGCTTAGAGAGCTTTCTTACAAGAGGAATCAGAGCCTAGGACTTTAAGAATTAAAGAACTTTGATAGATAAATACAATGTACCAGTCTCCCTTAACCCACAAGAAGATCCTCTGTGACTAAAATTCAGAAATATAATCCTAGTGAAAGCTAACCTTGCACTAAAAAAATAAAGAACCATGAATGTCAGATTTGTCTCTTATATGCCTATATACACAAAGAGGCTAAGAGAGTCCCTTCAGCCAACAGAGTAGAGTGCTCTAGTCCCTTCAGCCAAGAGAGTAGAGTGCTCTATACATGAACCTGCCTCAAAAGACAAGATAAATTCTGTGCAAATTATATCTACTATTTGTACATTTTAATTTTTTCATAAAGGCAGTTTATGCTGGGTGCCATATTGGGCATGAGTGAGACAGCTGAACAAGACACAGTCCCTGTCCTCAAGGAGGGTACTCGCTAGTCCCTGGGGGTCTTGGGTTTCCCATGTGATGTGTACTTCAGGAGCACATGGGAAAGGACTTCCCAGAGAAAAGAGCATCAGTACTGAGTTCTGAAGGATTACTCAGCCAAGCAAAAGGGCAAGTAGGGAAGGGGAAGAGAGGATGGGGTGTCCAGGCAGAGGGAGTAGAAGGTCAAAAGGCCAGGAAGCCAAGAGAGAGTCTGGCCCTTTCTGGAACTGGAAGTAGTTCAGGAAGGCTGGTCCATGGAGGCAAAGAGAGAGAGAGAGGCTGAAGAGGTTAAGCAGGGGCATGCTTGTGCGAGAGATGTGACATTCATGCTGAGGAGTATACATTTTATTCTGAGGCCAAGAGGGAGCTGTTGATGAATTCTGAGCAGAGGAGCCATGGAATTTGCATTGCAGAAAGATCATTCCAGTAGCAGCGTGGGGTATGGATTGGGAAGCAGCAAAACCAGAGGCAGGGCGACCAGTCTAATTGCTATTAAAATAAACCAGGCAGAAGATGGAGCAATAGGAATAGTGCAAAGCAAGCAAATTTAAAGACCATTTAGAAAGCAAAATATGTGGGGAACAGGATAGTTAGATTCTTGTGTAAAGGACAGCAAGATGTTTACCCCAGTGCATATGAATTAATTACACATCAGTCACTTGTGAATTGGGTACCTGTATGTGTTGGGTTTTGTTCCTTGGAAGGGAGTTTGTAACCTCCAAGATAATCATATCCTCCTGGGGAAGAACTGAAATGGTAATCCCTTAGCAGAACCAACTCCCGCAGCGTCAGCATTGCAGTATATCTATGCAAACTAGTAGCTTGCAGTTAGAGGTTTTCAATGCCTTGGAAAGGAACTGAAAGGGATCTCAGAGGCCCTTCTCTCTTGAGTGCAGCGTTTTCTCGTAGGCCTACACATTGCCCACAGCCACACAGTGTCTTTAGTGACAAGACTAAGACACAAAGTCTTAGTTAGGGCTCCTAACTCCAGCCCTGGGCAAGGTTACCCCCTTCCCCAGGAGTCCCAGGGGTCCTTTCTGCAGAGCAACATACAGTTACAGTGTCTGGATTTGCTGGCAATCCTTGGCTTAGCAATTTGAAATTTGAAATGTGAGGGCGCGGCCTCCAGATTAATGGTAAAACCAGCCTGCACGTCCAAGTCTCCCCTTAAATGCATTTCCTGTTGATAAAAATTCAGGCTACAACTAATAACCAGGTTTAAATGAACATTAACCAACATAATCAGTGTTAACTTTTATGAAGAAAAATAGATTGATTCAGGAGTCATAAAGTCATAAGAAAAATATCCAGTTTGTTGACTTTTCTGATGGCTACTGTCCATCCTTTAGAACAAAAAAGTAATATATGTTATGTATAAAATTGGTAAATTTAATAATACCTTGCCAAAAATTTGAATGAAGGGCTTGAAATTTTCAGTTGTATAAAAATTTTTATAGACTCATTTGAAAGTTACATTAGCTATTTCTTCTTTTAAGTCGGGATTTTTTTTTTTTTTTTTCTTAACACAGGCACTGAAGGTCCTGAGAACTGCAGAGTTTGCTCCTTTTGTTGTTTTCATTGCTGCCCCAACTATTACTCCAGGTTTAAATGAGGTAAGAATCAATCTGTTTTTCCCCAAATAAACTGTAAGGATCAAGCCTTAGTCCCCAGCACAGTCGGAAGTGTGTCAGTCTACATTTGCAGCAAGGCTGCTCTGATGAAATGCAATGTGAAATAGAATGGTACATGAGACAGCCTTATCAGGAGGTTGACTTCTAAAATCTGAGGACAAACCCCCTCACTCCCACAGGAACTACCTTGTTAACCGAGGCGTCCCAGGCTGCCAACCCACTCCCTCTCATGATAGGGATTGTGCAGCCCCTGGAGTGGAACCTTTGCAGAATTTCTCTCCAGGCCCCTGGAGACTACCAAACGTAGAAATGAGCTCTGTCCACTGTCCAGCCAACTCAAGTCAGATACTGCCACAGAGATGGTGCTCATGAGAGTTGGCTGCCAACTTAGAAGGTTTTCCATTGCTGAGCAGATCAGAGGGTAGTTACCATGTGTCTGGTAAGTGTAGCAGTGCCTGTCTGCTGTAGGTTCCTTAGTTAAGAGGAGACTCTTATACAAAGGTACCCTGAAGACCATTGCTTTCACAGCTTCGAGAAATTATCAGAGGACTCTTGACTCTGTTCAGTCAGCACTAGCCTAAACTCACCCAACCTTAAAATCTAGTTAAACCATGGCTTGGAAATTTTCCCTTTGTGTACCTTTAAGGAAGATTCAGGATTTAGATTTACCTGTGTTACTCATATTTTCCGTCATTATGTTTTTGTTATTTCATCTGCAAGAGGTATATTCCTTTGTAAAATTCTACTTTCCCATCTTATTTAATACACAAACATGTTTGAAACTCCACATTGTGGTTAGCTTTTATCCTTTGGTTGCCATGTATTTTTCTTGAATCATCATCTTTGTTTTTGTTTTGCCTGTTTTCCTACCCTTTTACTAATTTTCCATAGCTGCCAAAATGGTGCAGAAAATTGCCTGTAAGTACCAGCTAGGAGGTGGTGAAATACAGCCTTGTTTCTTTTAATAGATTTAGAATGTAGACATTTTGTTCCCACAAATCCTTGCTTTTGCTGTTAGAATAAAGGCATTTTGTTTTCACTGAGTTAAACCCTGCTCACGTGTGAGTCAAGCACACAGACAAGCTGTTGTCGAGGAAGAGACTGACAAATATAGCTTCGTCTTAAAAGATTCTTAAGAGGGAGCTTTATTTTTCTGTAAAGAGACCTACATTAAAAATGTGATACTTTCAGCCATAAATTTTCTCGGATATTTTCATCAGCCCAGCTTGCTGAGCAAATCATAAACTCTGCTAGTGGTTTTTGAAACTCAGGACTATGTATTCAAATAGAATCCCCTGTGCCAGAGAGTGATGTTGTAGGAATTGTTCCTTTTCATCCTGGTAGGAAGCACTCCTGTCTTTGGGTGAATGCACGTTTCCTAAAATGGCGTTTTTTGCTTGTGTTGATTGTAAGGTAAAGCCACAGTGAAAATACTATGCTTTTTAAATGCAAGCAGAACTAGAAGGTGATGATTAAGTGGGGTCTTATCGACACTATAGTTCTTAACACTAACATTCAAAGCATGCCCTGTCCTGCTTTGAAATGCGTGTAAAAGAGGACAAAACAGATAGGACATTCTTGGTTCAGAGTGTCCTGAGAGAAAAGATTGAATTCCTGTCTGCTGTGGTGTCTGCGCATGCCCACTGCAGTGCCAGGACAGAATCAAGCAAGTCTCTGTATCTCACTTCTAGTCCCCTTTTTTGAGAGCTGTACCCAGAGAGCTGAGGCTTGCCTGGACCTCCCAGCAGCCTCATCAGGAAGGGTTTCTTGCCAGTAACAGGGGCCTTAGAGAAGAAGAGGGGAGGGGCCCTAAGCCAGTACTGGGCACCACAGCTCCTATGTCCTTGAAGATACCGCATCTTTTTATTTCTCTGGAGATCTGTCCCTGTCACCTGGGGCCCCCATTTCCTAGAATTGCTCAGTCTGTTGATTTTAGATTTAATACTTGTAAAACCCTGTAATGACTGGCACTAGTCAGACAAGTGCTTGTTCTATTGACAGCATTTATTAAGCACTTACTATGTGCAAGGCCCTATGCCTAATGCTGGGGCACAGCAACTACAGGGCACACAAGACAAGTTTACGTCCTAGCTGAGGAGAGAGCCACTAATCAAATAGAGGTATTTCATTATCTCTATAGATATTTAAGACTCAGCCCAAGAGCCCACCCACCTAGTGTATGGCAGGTGGGGGTGGTTAATGTCACTCAAAGTTCCCTAGTGTCAAGGTTGAACTTGCCCTTTGGGAGTTCAGCATGACAAATTTGACTCATGAAGATGTAGAGGCAGACTTCTTTCTGGTGGCTCGTAAGAGACCCCTGTCTTGAAAGAACTTCCACTCTTTAGCGGAAGCTATACTTGCATGACAAAGCTGGACGCTAAACTCCCTCCTACCGTTGGGTCCCTCTTGCAAGAGTTAAAATCTGTGGCAGCCTGTAGTTGAGGGAGCATCCTTGGTTGCAGCAAACCTTCCTAGAGTTCAGTAGCTTCTCTTCCATAAGTTTTCTTCATAAGAGATATGAGGACCTATGAACAGTGACATTTGTCTAGCCATTTCTAATGTAGACCAATTTAAGGGGGTTCTTCAGATGCCAGGTGCTGTTTATTGGAGAAACAGCCATTATTTGTAACATTTAAAGAGCGTTTGCCTCTGGCATCAGCTGCTATTAAGTGAGGGCCATTATACGTAATTGAATTCCTGGAACATGTGGAACCTTTAAGTAGAAGAGGAAAAAATACAACTTAATTTGTCATCCAAGGGCAGGGACTTATTGAGGCAAACGCAGCCGGGCCCTGAGGCCTGGCTCCCATGAGTGTGGAGGACCAAGGGGAGGCCGGTAAAGAGTTCCAGCCTTGCCACTGTAGCCCTCCTGCCAATTGGGAGAGCGGCTTGAGGCTAGAGCTGGGGGCTTCCTGCAGGCCTGTTTGGGCCACTGTAGCCACTGGTAAACCCACACCTGGCATGGCCCTACCCCTCCTGACTCTGGGGACAGGCACAGCTAGGCCTGAGTGGGGGTGGCGTGTTTCCTGAAGAGTGTCTGTTTTCTCTGGCTCATCTGCTTTGTCATGGACCCTCTGTTGCATGTTGAGCAATCACTGTCTCCTCTGTCATGGAGCGGACTTGGCCTCGTGCCGGAATACGGCATGTCAGGGTCTGGCCTTGACTGTTTCTGACACTGGGATGAACAGAAATGTGAAAAGAGAACAAATCCAACTGATTTCTCTCTTCTGTTTACTTTTCCCTCCTCTCATGCCCACCCCTACCTCCATCTCATCACCATTTAGGATGAATCTCTTCAGCGTCTGCAGAAGGAGTCTGACATCTTACAGAGAACATATGCACACTACTTCGATCTCACAATTATCAACAATGAAATTGATGAGACAATCAGACATCTGGAGGAAGCTGTTGAGCTCGTGTGCACAGCCCCACAGTGGGTCCCTGTCTCCTGGGTCTATTAGGCCTCTCCCCAGATACCTGAGCATAACTGGGAGCACCTCATACATGGAAAAGCCTCTTTGTTATCGGCCTTGTGTCAGCAGGTCATGGTCCCTAGAGACTACCTAGTTGTAGTGTGACCTACATTTATAATTATTGTCATGTCCAAATAGATAGGAGGAGAAAAACAATTACACACTAATTTAAAGAGACAGTATCTTTTTTAATCAGTTCTCCTAAACTTTAATAAAATGTATCTTTAAATGTATGTATTATTCAATCCTTTGGAATGTTATATTTTTGGAAATCATAGCTTTTTATTTCCAAGGCCCCTAAAAACCGCACAAAATAGATGCTGCTTTCTATAATCTATTTTAATAATAATAAACAATGATTCTGTTACCTTGACTGGGGGTGGAACACTACATTCTTTTTAGAGTCTGATTTTATGGATTGGAATATCTTTCTTTCCTTTATTTATTTGAAATAATTAGTGTAGTGATTACAAAACAGTCATAAATTTTTAAAGGCCTTTTTTCTCTTTTTTTTTTTTAGAATAGTTATTTTTTTTTTTAAGTCCTTTATGTAACATCCAGATAATGTGATACTGTCTCTTTGAAGCACCCTGTAAACCTTTTAGAGATTTGAAGTTGGGTCTTGACTCTTAATGCATGTGGACAGTCGCGAGCGTTTATGCTGTCGGTGTGTCTGTGTTGGACAAAACAATCTGTAATCTACAGCAAAGTACATTCTACATTCCGTTCATGGGGCACACCCAGGGGAATAAGAATAAAATGCTATTATGACTAAGTTGTAAACCTATGCACATCCCTTGCATTTTGGGCAACTTTATAACAAAAAAAGAAACTGATTTTTATTAATAATAATCATGTAGTGAAATGTGTTTGTAGTTTTGTCTCAGTTTAATTTGTTGTAAGGTGGGGGGGGGGAATTGCTGGTTTCACCATTTCAGATCTGTGTTGTCTAAGAGTATTAACGTTTTAATTAAGCAAAGAAATGAGGATTTTTAATCTGTATGTAATTGTTTTAAAGCACCCATTTTAAGAGAAAATACTGTGCAATGAAGAAACCAGTTTAGGCATTTGCCATAAACTGAAATATTCCAAGAGAATAATCTATAACAGCCCTGTAAATTCCTTTAAAATGATAACTAACAGGACAGTTTAACCAATTTTTTTAAATATACTTCCTTTTATGTGTTCAATAATTAAATGCCTTTGGGTCCTTCATTTCGTTATAGATTTCGTCAGGTTTCCAAGCTGATAATCTTTTCAATTGTATAATTCATTAGATGCTCATCGAACCATTGAAGGCCCAGGAGTGAGTATCAGTTGGCAGGGCGACATTGTAGCCTGCCAGAGCACAGCTGGACCGCATCTAACTCGCACAGAGCCATGCGCCCGAGGGCCACGGGCGTACTGGAGGCCACCTGTGGTCTCTCCTTCCTCTTGCTGTATCCCTTGGCACAGGGGAATCATCTGTCCTTGTTGCGTTAGAGACATTAACCATCTCATAACCCTTCCATGAAGTCACATTCTTCTAATACAGGAGATTCAGGCTGGGGGTTCTCAGACTCTTTGCCAGAGGTCAGTAGAATGTTTTTCATTAGCATGTGAGGGTGTAAAGTGCTTATATTAACCTGTGATCCTTGAAAACATACCATCGTTTTTTGCTTCCTGTAGGTTAGATGGCCTTGTCACTTTGTGCCTTGGCAGGATGTGCAGGGTGTGTTCTGAGCTGAACAGCTCCTCTTAAAGGACCAAACAGAGAAGTCATTAGTATACTTCTTTTACATTGTCAACACACTACCCCCCCCACCAACCCACCACCTATTATGAAACGATGGCGATTTTTTTTCTGATGTTGTTCTTTGTCAGTGACCAGATGAGTCTGCAACTTGCAAACAAGGTATTGAGCGAACTACTTCTGTTTGGGGCCCACAGTGGGGTGACCAAGCCACCAAACCAGAAACAAGCTCAACAGTGGTCTCGCCCTAGATGGATAGAGAAGAGTTGGTTAGGGCTGTGTTAGGGACCGATTCAAATCTGATCGATGCCAAGGCCAGACAGTCATTCTTGGTATGGTACTGACCACATTTCGGGCTCACTAATATGAAGATGCCTGTTCTACCTCTTTTCTGGTGAAGCACAAAGACAAATACAACTAACACATGGGAAACAGAAACTTCCCTCCCTCTAGTGGAAACCCCCACGCTCCCACTTGCCCGTTGAGCCCATATCTCCAGAGATGCTGATGATGCCTGTCTTGAGCTATCTGCCATGTTTATAAAGGTAGATTAAGCAGGAGGAGAAAAGCAATGCCAACTTAAATGTCGGTGGCCCTAGAATTCACGGGCACTGTAGCACTCATCCTCTTCTCAGTGGCTTTATAAGTAAGTCCTCTGAGAAGCACACGGGCAGGCATCGTTCTTGCCATCATTTGGATGGTGAAATTCCTGCATCAAGAACTCATTGACTTCTCAAAGAGGTTATCTGTTCCATTCCACTAATACATGTCTTCTCTAAAGCAGTGTCTTTATGACTTAGCTGCATATATGTAGATTTCTGAATTTAGAGTAATTTCAGTACATTGCTGCTGCTGCTGCTGCCACTACTGCTACATTACAATTGTCCACTAAGCAATCAAAGAAAATTGCTAAAAGCTTCTTTACTGCTTCCATTCCGTCAGCAGAACCTTTGTTTTTTTTTGTTGTTGTTGTTGTTTTTTTCCTTTTAAAAACCAGAGCGAATGATTAGAGTACTAAATCTTACTAGTGGTCAGTTGAAGTATTGGAGAGCCATATTTTGAAGGTTCTCTCCCCCACCCAACCCCATTCCCCACAGCAAGAAAGGGAGAGTTTTTATATGTCGAATTCTTTGTTAAAAAGACGAAATGTCCTGATTTTCCAATCACAAGGCAGTAATTACTTTGCACATGAAGCATATCCCATTTTAGCTAAAAAGGGAAATGTCGCTCAATTTAATTCATCTGGAAGTTTCCCAGCGTCAAGATAACATTGTAGCCTTTTAAAATGCTAAATGTATCTCTTGTCAGGTGAGGTGATTTAAAATATTTGCTCAGAGAGGAAAAGAAATGGTTGACCTACTTCTTGGTATTTGCATTCAGAAGGCATCCTCCCAGCCCATCCTATTGGTGGTGGAATATCTAAAGATGTCACAAAGTCCCCCACTGCAGGAGAAATGCAGGAGGTGTTCCTGCTCCCTGTTCCTGTTCCTTCTCAGGCTGCTGGAGCCAGCCAGTGGGCCAAGCCTTTCTGTGCTCCAGGCAGGCCTGGGCTGCAGCTACTATTATCTTTTTACAGCCTTTGATCTGATCACTGCAGAGTTCTTTTGTTTTTGAATCACTTGTATTTGTCTCTTTATTAAGGCTTCAAGTTTATTTCTTGAAAAAGTTTAGTCAATCAAACCACCCTCCAGGAAGATTCCCAGAGTGGGCACTGCCCCTGAAAAACAAGGCAGCCCAAAGCCAACTCTCTTTTGTCCCCTACTGATGTCATGTCCTTTTTTTTTTTTTTTTTTTTTTTTTTTCCATTTCAGGCCAGTTTCTTAACTTGAGGCAAAGAGAATGTCTTGCTAAAGCTACCAAGAAAACTGCTTGATTAACAAATTATTAATAGAAATGCCTCCCATACTGTCTCCTGGGAAAGAGGAGCAGTCACCTTGGAATCAGCATTCCGAAACCAAGCTCCATGCTGTCCTCATTCCTCCTCCTTCTTGGTTCCTGTTATCAAACTCATGTGTGTTTCTTGTTTCTCTTTTTTTCAGAACTGAACACAGCCTCCTTATTCCATCCTCTTGACTAGGGCTTACAATACTGAGACCGATCACAGCCTGTAATAGGTTAAAGGTACCTGAGTGCGGTGCTCTTGTTCTGCACCTGTAATTAATTCTTCTATTAAAAGATGCTTTCCTTCTTACTGCAGCTTACAGAAAGGCTACAAACTTTAATCACAAATCATTTCATTTGCCAGAGCTTTTCCTTTTTTTACTCCTTTAGAAATAAGATTTCCCTCTCTGTTTGGAATCTCTGGATACAGGACTCTACTCCAGGTTCATGGCCTGATTGGCTTTGCCCATGCACACACACATCAGTTTGCCTTAAACTTGGAGCTATGGGGAGCCTCAGATTTTCCAGCTTAGTGGGTGAGGTTTAGCTGTCACATACATCCAGGAAGTGGGGGAAAAGGGAGAAGAAGAGGATGTTCATTACCATTTTCCCATCCGGTCTTTCCCCTGCTTTGCTTTGTGCAGCAGGTGGGCAGACACAGCCCACAGAAACAGAAGTAGAAAGAGGGCCAGACCATCTCTGGGGCCAGCACTCCCAAGTCTTACCTCTTTGTGTGGATAGAAAATCCTGAGCTCCCACCACCTCTCATCTGACCCTCCATCAACTCCCTTGAACCTGTGCAAATGGACCGAGCAAAAGAAAATGGAAAGAGATGTTTGTTGCCACACAGGAGACCTCCTTTCTGGCCCCAAGCACAACTCCATTTCTGCGATTCTCAGAAGCTCAGAATTTAGCTACTGCTTATGTGTTCGCTCCATTCTCTCTGGTTTGTGACTGAGGGAACATGCCAGTGTTCTTATTGACAGAGGCTTAGTGGTGACCATCTCTGGACCCAGAGGAAGTACAACCTCTGTAGTGGGAGTTGTCCTTGGGAACAGAAATAGGCATTCCTCCACTATTTTTTTTTATCTGGAAGAGACCAAGAATTGGGGGAATTGATTTCCAGTCTTAGCTGTTTCCCGGAATGTCATCTGTGCAGGCAAGGTGGGCGGCTGCCGGGTGCAGCAGGCAGCGTGACTGATGTGAGGGCCGCACAACCCTCACGTGCTGAGACCCGAGTATCGTGTTTAATTGCAGTATAGGCGTGTCGCCATTCAAACTCAGTTCTGGGGTGGTTTTGCATAGTTTTGCCAACGTGTTCTTTTTTCTGTATGTATTATTGCCTTTTTATAAAAGGTGTTGAAGTATTGTCTCAGTGATAAAAAGAGAGAGATGTTAATGGTTGTTGTATATTTCACCGTATCCAATTGTAAGTATTTGCAGGGTACAGCAGAGCCTTAGCTTGCAAGAGCGTTTGTGCAGGAGGTGTCCCTCAACACCCAGGAGCTGAAGGGATTGGAAAGGTTTGGATTCTTTGTAAATGTCCTGCTTTTCTTTCTCTCTGTCTGTATCTATTTACATGCCTTAGCACACGCCCTCCCATCCTGATCCCTTTGCCCTGTCGCCGGAACAACCAGAATGCTGGTGCGCTGCCGGCACAGTACAAGTTGATGAAACCCTAATCAGTTATCTTGTGTGACAGGGGAAGAAGAGAAACTCCATAGTATTCTTTGTAGAATATACATACCTGTAGGATGCTGTGTAATGGGAAACCATAGAATTGGGCTTTTGTCATTTCAAAGTTGGAGAAATGTATGAATAAAATGTATAAAACATGAAAAATCAGTTGTCTCCTCAGATTGCAGGCCAAACAGCTTGGGGACAAACAACAGAGGGTTAAAGGAAGAGGGATGGCCCAATTTCTAAAGGTCCCTACAGAGTTCATCCACACGGTTAGGCCTCAGACACCTTCCCAAAATGGGTGGGGTGGGGTGGGGTGGGGGTGTTGCAGAAGGGCAGCTCCTGCCCCTGTAGAGGAGCACGACCCAGGCTCCTGGTGTCCATCCTGCAGGTTTCAGTCTTCAGCCATGGCTGTTAACAGACGGCATCCTGCAAGGGGTTCCAGCTCAGCTGCTTGCATTTGGATGCAGGCTTAAAATAGCTTCATCTTAAAAAAAAAAAAAAAAGAAAAAAGAAAGAAAAGAAAAAGTCTAAGTTGTGACATCTCCTAGAAATAGAAGTCTAAATTGATTTCTGTGGTGTAGGCGCCGCAACATGGAAAACGTGGCCCTTGGTTGACATTTGCATCAAGAGCCGTGGGAGGAAGCCTGCTCCAGGACTGCCGCTCCGCCCAGTGCCTTTGTGATTTCATGGTTTGATTTGATTTCTGGCTGGAGTCTGGGACGTGCTTCCTGGCGTGCCTCACTAACCTGCTTTACACACGATTCCTTCCCTGCCTTTGCCCTACACTTTGCCCAAGCAAGGAACCATGGTAGCTTCAGAGGCAACACTTTTATGTGTCACACACACACCAGAAAGAGCCCAGGCCTGAATGAGCTAACCTGCCTCACTTTCAGAAGACCCATACGAAGGAAACATAAACTAGCAGTGATTATTTGCTTTATTCAAGTAAACATCACGCTACAAAAATTGTATAGAAGAGTCTAGGCCACATTCAGACCCAAAATTTGAGCCCCTGGCCTTTTAGTTGAGGAAATCCCAAGTTACTTTTGTATAGACTTCTTACCCTGGATATACAGAGGACAGAAAGCAAAATGCTACCATTAAGCTCATTTTTTGAACTTCATGGTGTTTAAAACACATCCAACATGTCAGTGTTAAGCTGGTAGAAAACATAAACATGTCTTTCTGTGTTTTTGTCCAGTTTGCTTTAACATGATAAGCTGAAGAAATAACACTAGGTATTATTCCATGAACTGCCACAGCTGACACTGCTGATCAGCAAAAAGAATGCAATGAGATTGGTGCAGGGTAATAAAGTTCAAGGTCACTGAGGGTAGCAAGCCCCATAAAAGGTCAATGCTGTTGTGCAAGTGGGCAACCCAGCCACTAAAGGAAGGGATGCTCTGGGAAAGAATGTTCCAGAAAGTGGTATGGGACTTTATCAACAAGTGAGCACACACGCAAGGTATAGGGCCTGCAGACGAAATCCCATGGCTGTGGCAGTGTCGGAAATACTGCACCCACCACATGTATTCCCTACTCTCCTCACCCATCATTACCTTTCAAGCCAGCTACAGTGGTTCATGCCTGTAATCCCAGCACTTTGGGAGGCTGAGGCGGGCGGATCACGAGGTCAGGAGTTCAAGACCAGCCTGGCCAAAATGGTGAAACCCCATCTCTACTAAAAATACAAAAATTGGCCAGGCGCGGTGGCTCACACCTGTGATCCCAGCACTTCGGGAGGCCAAGGCAGGCGGATCACGAGATCAGGAGATTGAGACCATCCTGGCCAACATGGTGAAACCCTGTCTCTACTAAAAATACAAAAATTAGCTGGGCGTGGTGGCACACACTTGTAATCCCGGCTACTTGGGAGGCTTAGGCAGGAGAATCACTTATATCCAGGAGGCAGAGGTTACAGTGAGCTGAGATCACACCACTGCACTTTAGCCTAGCAACAGAGCGAGACTCTGTCTCGGAAAAAATATATATATATATATATGGGTGCCTGTAATCCCCAGCTACTCCGGAGGCTGAAGCAGGAGAATCACTTGAACCCAGGAGGTGGAGGTTACAGTGAGCCAAGACTGTGCCACTGCACTCCAGCCTGGATGACAGAGTGAGACTCCATCTAAAAAAAATTTTTTTAAAACCTTTCAGGGGATGGTGCCCAGAAATGTTTTTGCCATAGACACATTATTTGGCAGGATCTCGAAAAGCTTCAATCCACTGCTGTTGCCCTCTTCTCTCCTCCAAAGGCAGCTTTGTAACCCCTCTCCATGGCCACTTGCCCGGCAGAGAATCTGGCTCCCTTCTGCCACCAGAGTGGTCTGATGGACAACTTGAGAGTGACAGAGAGGACAGCCTACTAGGACCTCAAAAGTGGCTTCAAGCCACGGGTGGTGGCTCACACCTGTAATCCCAGCACTTTGGGAGGCCAAGGCAGGCCAATCACCTGAGGTTGGGAGTTCGAGACCAGCCTGACCAACATGGAGAAACCCTGTCTCTACTAAAAATACAAAAATTAGCCGGGCGTGGTGGCGCATGCCTGTAATCCCAGCTACTGGGGAGGCTGAGGCAGGAGAATCACTTAAACTCAGGAGGCAAAGGTTGCAGTGAGCCAAGATCACGCCAGTGCATTCCAGCCTGGGTAACACGAGCGAAACCCCATCTCAAAACAAAAAAAAAAAAAAAGTGGCTTCAGGCCTGCAGGATGTTCAACTGAGGCCGAATGGAGATAATGCACAAAGCAGGTGGCAGCAGCTTAGCCACACAGATCAACAACTTACCACAGAATTTCCCCCAGAACTTTCTGGGGGTGGTGGAAATGTTCATTTCTTGTTTTCAGTGATGGTTGCATGGGTGTATACAATGGTCAAAACACATCAGACTGAACACCTAGGATCTGTGCATTTTGTTTTCTGCAAAATATATCTCAGTTACAAAAAAGAAACAAGGAAAACCGTGATCATCTTTGCAGCTGCCAAAACAAAAATCTCACTTGACAAAACTCAACACCCAGTTCTAATTTAAAAACAAACAAAAAAAACCCTTAAAAATAAGATAGGAAATATTCTTAACATATACAGAATAACTGTTTCAACCCACAGCCAAGATAACCCACCTAGAAGTGACACAACAAATGCATTAAAATTGTCATTATTTAAAAACACATGATCATCATAGAATCATTAGAAAATATGGATGAAGAAAAAAAGGTAGATTCAACCACATTCTGCTATGTAGAGCCAACTGCTATAAACATGTACATCTGTCAGGCTAGCAGGCTAATATAAGTGTGTGTGTGTGTGTGTGTGTGTGTGTGTGTGTGTGTCTTACATTTTTTTTTCTTGTTTTTGAGACAGGGTCTCACTCTGTTTCCCAGGCTGAAGTGCAGTGGCATAATCGCAGGTCACTGTAGCCTTGACCTCCCAGACTCAAGCGATCCTCCAACCCCAGCCTCCCAAGTAGCTGGGAATACAGGCGTGTGCCACAGCTAATTTTTGCATTTTTTAAATTTTTTTTTCTTTTTCACACAGAGTCTCACTTTGCTGCTAGGCTAGAGTACAGTGGTGCGATCTCAGCTCACTGCAACCTCTGCCTCCCAAGTTCAAGTGATTCTCCTGTCTCAGCCTCCTGAGTAGTTGTAACTACAGGTGTGTGCCACCACGCCCAGCTAATTTTTGTATTTTTAGTAGAGACGGGGTTTCACCATGTTGGCCAGGATGGTCTCTACCTCTTGACCTCTTGATCCACCCGCCTCAGCCTCCCAAAGTAATGGGAATACAACATGTCACCCAGGCGGGTCTCAACAGTCCTCCCACCTGGGCCTCCCAAAGTGCTAGGATTACAGATGTCAGCCCCCCAACCTGCCCCTATACATATTTTTAACACAGTTCAGGAAGTTTATAACACTCTGTTTTATTACATAACATAAACTCCTCCATCATAATTATTTACTATTGCTTTTATTTATTACTTATTTTTTTAGGGTCCTACTCTGTCACCCAGGCTGCAGTGCAGTGGTATGATCACAGCTCACTGCAGCCTGAAACTTGGGCTGAAGGGATCCTCCCACCTCATCACCCCATGTAGCTGAGACTACAGGCACTACCATGCCTGGCTAATTTTTGTATTTTGTTTTTATAGAGATGAGGTTCTGCCATGTTGCCCAGGCTGGTCTCAAACTCCTGGGTTCAAGCGATCTGCCAGTCTCAGACTCCCAAAGGGCTACTATTGCTCTTAAAGCATTTCTCAATGGCAGAACAAAGTATAACTGTTGGGAGAGACACAAAATTGTCCGTATTTGCTAATAGTATCATTGTATACCTTGCAACACAAAAAAGGACAACTAGACAACCATTTGCATTACAGAGCAGGTACTAGGGAGGCTGAGACAGAAAAATCAATTGAGCCCCGGAGGTGGAGGTTTCAATGAGCTGAGATTGCGCCACTGTACTCCAGCCTGGGTGACAGAGCGAGACCCTGTCTCAATAAATACAAATAAATAAATAAATAAGAGCAAGTACAAGAACACCCAGAAATCAATAGTATTCTTATATATTCACAGTAAAGTTAGAAAATTTAATGAGGAAAGGATGCCATTCTCAAGTGCAACAAGTTTTTTCAAACTAACAAAATCCATGAGATAGATAGGAAAAAAGGGCAAAGCTGCCTTGAGAATATAAAAGACGTGAATAAACAGAGAGAAATGTTCTTGAATGAAAGAATTAAATATTTTAATGGCGTCAGTTTTCTCCAAATTAATGTGTAGGCTTAATACCAAATGAGACTCCACACAATGATTTTTCTGGACCTTTATAAAGTGACTGTTCATTTAGAGCAATAAACAGAAAATTACAGGAAATTCTAGAGGAAAAAAGAGTAAATGAAAGATGAATAGCCTTTTCCCACATTAATCTATTCTCCAGCTAAAACAGTTAAGATATACATTAGGCCTGGTGCTGTGGCTCATGCCTGTAATCCCAGCATTTTGGGAGGCCAAGGCGGGCAGATTATCTGAGACCAGGAGTTCAAAACCAGCCTGGCCAACATGGTGAAACCCCATCTCTACTAAAAAAAAAAAAATACAAAAACAATCTGGGCATGGCGGTGCATACATGTAATTCCAGCTACTCGGGAGGCTGAGGCAGGAGAATCACTTGAACCTGGGAGGTGGAGGTTGCAGTGAGCCAGGATCGCACCATTGCACTCCAGCCTGGGCAACAGAGTGAGACTCTGTTTCAAAATAAAAAAAGATATACACCAGGCAGGGCGCGGTGGCTCAAGCCTGTAATCCCAGCACTTTGGGAGGCCGAGGCGGGTGGATCACGAGGTCAAGAGATCGAGACCATCCTGGTCAACATGGTGAAACTCCGTCTCTACTAAAAATACAAAAAATTAGCTGGGCATGGTGGCACGTGCCTGTAATCCCAGCTACTCAGGAGGCTGAGGCAGGAGAATTGCCTGAACCCAGGAGGTGGAGGTTGCGGTGAGCCGAGATCGCACCATTGCACTCCAGCCTGGGTAGCAAGAGTGAAACTCCGTCTCAAAAAAAAAAAAAAAGATATACACCAAAATAAGTTTCAGCCAAATTAAAGAGTTGAATATTAAAATTCGGTGTTAGAAAATGAAAACAAATAGAATGAGTAGTCAGTAAAACTCTGGAAGAGGGTAACTTTTTAAGCTTATACAGGAGAAAAAAGTCAGAAAGCAATTGAAAGACTTGACCGCATGAAATAATTATAACTTTTATATGAAAAAGCTGTAGACCACAAACATAAAGGAAAGACATTTTACAGCAAATATAATATACAAAGAGTTAATATATTTATTACACAATAAAGTTACATAAAGTGGTTAAAAATGCTAACATCCCAACAAATGAACAAAGGACATAAACATTTAACAGACTATACAGAGAGCTAATATTAAAAACATTGAAAAATATCTCAATCAAGAAAATGTAAGTGGCAGGGCACAGTGGCTTGCACCTGTAATCTTAGTACCTTGGGCAGCTGAGGCAGGTAAATCGCTTGAGTCCAGGAATTCAAGACTAGCCTGGGCGACATGTCGAAACCCCATCTCTGCAAAAAATACAAAAATTAGCTAGATGTGGTGGCATGCGCCTGTAGTCCCAGCTACTCAGAAGGCTGAGGTGGGAGGATCACTTGAACCCAGGAAGTGGAGGTTGCAGTGAGTCGAGATCCTGTGACTGCACTCCAGCCTGGGCAACAGGAGACTCCATCTCAAAATAAATAAGTGAATTAATTAATTAAAATAAAAACAATAAAGCCAAACTGGACATGGTGGCTTACACCTGTGGTCCCAGCTACTCAGAAGCCTGAGGCAGGAGGATCACTGGAGCCCAGAAGTTCGAGGCTATAGAGAGCCATGATTGCGACACTGCACTCCAGCCTGGGTGACAGAACAAAACCCTGTCTCTAAATAAATAAATAAAGGCAATCGAGCTGGGTGTGGTGACTCACACCTGTAATCCCACCTAGACAGGAAGATCACTTGAGGCCAGGAGTTTGAGACCAGCCTGGGCAACATAGCAAAACCCCAACTAAAACATTTTTGTAAAAGGGTAACCAGTACCATTGACTAAGCCGTCACTCTGATGTTCCAGTCACCGAGTGTTTTATACGCCTCAGTGTACCCATCCTCGGCCCTCTGACCTGAGGGCTCTAAACCATAAATTTGAATAAATATCTCCAAATTTAAACAGTGCTTTATGATAGGATAATCAATGAAGTTTTTTTTTTTTACAAGTTTACTTGTAATATTTTACTCTTATTTATTTATTTATTTATTTATTTATTTATTTTGAGACCAGTCTGACTCTGTCACCCAAGCTGGAGTGCAGTGGTGTGATCTCAGGTCACCGCAACCTCTGCCTCCCGGATTCAAGTGGTTCTCCTGCCCCAGCCTCCCCAGTAGCTGGAATTACAGGCGTGCACCACCACACCCAGCTAATTTTTGCATTTTTACTAGAGATGGGATTTTGCCACATTGCCCAGGCTGGTCTCAAACTCCTGACCTCAAGTGATTCACTCGCCTTGGCCTCTGAAAGTGCTAGGATTACGGGCATGAGCCACCACGCTGGACCCACATATTTTGTATGTGAAAACTTTTCACTTACAAAATTTTTTTTTTGAGACAGTCTCATTCTGTCTCCCAGCAGGAGCTCAGTGGCACGATCATAACTCACTGCGGCCTTGACCTTCTAGGCTCAAGTGAGCCTCGCACCAGTAACTAGACACATGACGTAACCCTGTCTCTACCAAAAACACAAAAATTAACTGGGAGTGGTGGCACATGCCTGTAATCCCAGCTACTGGGAAGGCTGAAGCAGAAGAATCACCTGAACCAGGGAGGCGGAGGTTGCAGTGAGCTAAGACTGCACCACTGCATTCCAGCCTGTATGGTGACAGAGCAAGAGCCTGTCTCAAAACACAAATAAATAAATAAACAAACAAATAAACATAGAATTAAAATACCTGTCACACCTGTAATCCCAGTACTTTGGGAGGCCAAGGTAGGGCGATTGCTTGAGGCCAGGAGTTCGAGACCAGCCTGGGTGACATAGTAAGACACCGTCTCTACTAAAAATAATAAAATAAAATTAGCCAGGCACAGTAGCACACACCTATAGTCCCAGCTACTCAGGAGGCTGAGGAGGGAGGACTGCTTGAGCTCAGGAAGTCCAGGCTTCAGTGAACCATGATTGTGCCACTGCACTCCAGCCTGGGCAACAGAGTAAGACCCTGTCTCAAAAACATAATATAAAATAAAATATATGATAACTCTGACATATAAGTTAAAAAAAGATGTAAATAGGGTTACCATGTCTTAAGCTCTTTCCATTGTCAAGGGAGAGGGGATTAGGATAATTAATTTGGCAAGTCAAGGATGTAAGCTTAGCACAATCACTAAAAGAAAAATTAGAGTGTATAACTTCAAAGCTAAATTAAACAGGACACAGTCACCTGGACTCAGAAGAAAGCAACACGAGTAGTAAGTGTCCAATGAGGAACTCTATGATCAGGGTGGCAGTGATGGCATCTGGCTGTCAGGGGCAGAGGTGACAGAGGTTTTGACTCCCATGCCTAGCAGCAGTAGCCATGGGGCTTCACAGAAGGAACCCCTAGAGACAGTTTGAATTTTCTTTTTTTTTTTTTTTTAATTTTCTTCACTATTGAATGTCTGATCCATGACAGAGTTTTTTTTTCTTAAAGATAGGGTCTTGTTACATTGCTCAGGTTGATCTCAAACTCCTGGGCTCAACCGATTCTCAGCTTTCTGAGTAGCTGGTACTACAGGTGCAAGCCACCACACCCAGCTCACCCCAGGGTTCTGTGAGCTACCCTAATAGGTTTTTAAATTCTAAATTTAAAAAATTAAACTTAAGATGAGGAGGGATCCAAGATGGCCGATTAGGAGCACCTCAGGATTGCAGCTCCCAGCGAAATCGTGGAGGGTGAGTGGATGCCACATTTCCAGACAGATTTTCATTGCCCACAGACCAGGAGATTCCCAGGCGGAGGAGCCCCATGGGTTGCCAGTGCTGCTATTTGGCCGGTGCAGCTGTTTTGCTGGCGGTTCTCCGCACAAAATACACGGGTCTGGGCGCCATTTTAGCTGGTGATTGGAGCTCCTGGCAGACAGAGTCACCCATTCAACTGATTAAAAAGGGAACTGAAACAGGGAGCCAAGCCAGGAGATTCCTGGGCAAAAAAGCGCCATGAATCTCAGCATGGCTGTTTCAGCCGGCTCAGTGAGTCGCCACACAGGAAATCACACAGATCCTGGCACCTTTTCAACAGGCGACTGGAACACTTGGTAGACAGAGTCACCGTTCAACTAAAAAAAAAAGGGGGGGCGCTCTGAGGCAGGGAACCAGGTGATCAGGCTCGGCTGGTCCCACCCCCACAAATAAACAGCAATCTGAGACGCTGTGGATTGAGAGTTTCACAGCAAGCACAGCTGAACCCAAGATGGTCCAGCTCTGTGGGGGAGGGGCATCCACCATTACCGAAGCAGTCCACCACTACAGAGGTAGTTTGCCATAGCTGAGGCAGCCCGCCCGCCATTACAGAGAGAGCCCACCATTATAGAGGTGGGCCACCATTGCTGAGGCAGTTCTAACTACATCTGTATAAACAGGACTACAGGGAAGTTCACGTGGCAGCTGGGCAGAGCCCACAGCAGCTCAGCAAAGCCTCTGCAAGCAGACAGTGACTAGGCTGCCTCCTTGCTGGGCAGGGCAGCCCTGAAAAAAGGCAGCAGCACAACAGAAACTCAAATAAGCCATAAGTCCCTGGGACAGAGCACCTGGGAAAAAAAGTTTAAAAAAGGGGTCTATGAGTTCTGCTGCAGCAGACTTAAACGTACCTGTGGGAGACTTTAACGCCCCATTGTCAATATTACACAAATCAATGAGACAGAAAATTAACAAGGATATCCAGGACTTGGATGCAGGCCTGGACCAAGCAAACCTAATAGGCATTTACAGAACTCTCCACCCCAAAGCCACAGAATATACATTCTTCTCAGCACCACATCACACCTACTCTAAAATTGACCACATAATTGGAAGTAAATCACTCCTCAGCAAATGCAAAAGAACGGAAATCATAACAGTCTCTCAGACCACAGTGCAATCAAGTTAGAACTCAGAATTCAGAAACTAACTCAGAACCGCACATCTTCATGGAAACTGAACAACTGGCTCCTGAATGTTGACTGGATAAACAATGAAATGAAGGCAGAAATAAAGATGTTCTTCAAAACCAATGAAAATGAAGACACAACGTACCAGAATCTCTGGGACACATTTAAAGCAGTCTCTAGGGGAAAATATATAGCAATAAATGCCCACATGAGAAGCAAGGAGAGATCTAAAATCGACACCCTATCACCAAAATTGAGCTAGAGGAGCATGACCAAAAAAACTCAAAAGCTAGCAGACAACAAGAAATAACTAAGATCAGAGAAGAACTAAAGGAGATAGAGACATAAAACCCCTTCAAAAAATCAATAAATCCAGGAGCTGGTTTTTCGAAAAGATCAACAAAATAGACAGACCACTAGCCATATTAATAAAAAAGAAAAGAGAGAATAATCAAATAGATGCAATAAAAAACGGTAAAGGGGATATCACCACAGATTCCACAGAAACACAAACCATCATCAGAGATTATTACAAACAACTCTATGCACATAAACTAGTAAACCTGGAAGAAATGGATAAATTCCTGGACACTTGCATTCTCCCAAGCCTAAACCAGGAAGAAGTCAAAACCCTGAATAGACTAATAACAAGGTCTGAAGTTGAGGCAGCAATTAAGAGCCTACCAACCAAAAAAAGCCCAGGTTCAGATGGGCTCACAGCTGAATTCTACCAGACATACAAAGAGGAGCTGGTACCATTCCTTCTGAAACTATTCCAAATAATCCAAAAAGAGGGAATCCTTCCCAAATCATTTTATGAGACCAACATCATCCTGATACCAAAATCTGGCAGAGACTCAGCAAGAAAAGAAAACTTCAGGCCAATATCCATGATGAACTTCGATGCAAAAATCTTCAATAAAATACTGGCAAACCGATTGCAACAGCACATCAAAAAGCTTATCCACCATGATCAAGTAGGCTTCGCCCCGGGGATGCAAGGCTGGTTCAACATATGCAAGTCTATAAACATAATTCACCACATAAACAGAACCAAAGACAAAAACTACATGATTATCTCAATTGATGCAGAGAAGGCCTTTGACAAAATTCAACAACCCTTTATGCTAAAAACCCTCAATGAACTAGGTATTGATGGAACGTATCTCAAAATAATGACAAACCAACAGCCAATATCATACTGAATGGGCAAAAACTGGAAGCATTCCCTTTGAAATCTTGCACTAGACAAGGATGTCCTCTCTCACCAGTCCTATTCAATATAGTATTGGAAGTTCTAGCCAGAGCAATCAGGCAAGAAAAAGAAATAAAGGGTATTCAAATAGGAAAGGAGGAAGTCAAATTGTCTCTATTTACAGACAACATGATTGTATATCTAGAAGACCCCATCATCTCAGCCCAAAATCTCCTGAAACTGATAAGCGACTTCAGCAAAGTCTCAGGTTACAAAATCAATGTGCAAAAATTACAAGCATTCCTATACATCAATAACCGACTAACAGAGAGCCAAATCATGAGCAAACTCCCATTCACAATTGCTACAAAGAGAATAAAATACCTAGGAATACAACTAACCAGAAACATAAAGAACTTCTTCAAGGAGAACTACAAACCACTGCTCAACAAAATAAGAGAGGACACAAACAGATGGAGAAACATTCCATGTTCATGGTTAGGAAGAATCACTATCATGAAAATGGCATTACTGCCCAAAGTAATTTACAGATTCAACACTATCCCCATCAAGCTACCAATGACCTTCTTTATGGAGCTGGAAAAAACCATCTTAAACTTCATATGGAACTTAAAGAGAGCCCAAATAGCCAAGTCAGTTCTAAGCAAAAAGAACAAAGCTGGAGGCATCACACTACTGGACTTCAAACTATACTACAAGGCTACAGTAATCAAAACAGTGTGGTACTGGTACCAAAACAGAGATATAGATCAATGGAACAGAACAGAGGCCTTGGAGGCAACACAACACATCTACAACCATCCAATCTTTGACAAACCTCACAAAAACAAGCAATGGGGAAAGGAGTCCCTGTTTAATAAATGGTGTTGGGAAAACTGGCTAGCCATGTGCAGAAAGCAGAAACTGGACTCCTTCCTGACACTTTACAATAAAATTAACTCCAGATGGATTAAAGACTTAAACATAAGACCTAACACCATAAAAACTCTAGAAGAAAATCTAGGCAAAACCATTCAGGACATAGGCGTAGGCAAGGACTTCATGACCAAAACACCAAAAGCATTGGCAACAAAAGCCAAAATAGACAAATGGGACCTAATCAAACTCCACGGCTTCTGCACGGCAAAAGAAACAGTCATTAGAGTGAATCGGCATCCAACAGAATGGGAAAAAATTTTGCAGTCTACTCATCTGACAAAGGGCTGATATCCAGAATCTACAAAGAACTAAAACAGATTTACAAGAAAAAAACAAACAAGCCCATTCAAAAGTGGGTGAAGGATATGAACAGATACTTTACAAAAGAAGACATACATGAGGCCAACAAACATATGAAAAATGCTCATCATCACTGGTCATTAGAGAAATGCAAATCAAAACTACATTGAGATACCATCTCACGCCAGTTAGAATGGCGATCATTAAAAAATCAGGAGACAATAGATGCTGGAGAGGATGTGGAGAAATAGGAACACTTTTACACTGTTGGTGGGAGTGTAAATTAGTTCAACCATTGTGGAAGACAGTGTGGTGATTCCTCAAGGACCTAGAAATAGAAATTCCATTTGACCCAGCAATCCCATTACTGGGTATATATCCAAAGGATTATAAATCATTCTCCTATAAGGACACATGCACACGAATGTTCATTGCAGCACTGTCTACAATAGCAAAGACCTGGAACCAACCCAAATGCCCATTGATGATAGACTGGACAGGGAAAATGTGGCACATATACACCACAGAATATTATGCAGCCATCAAAAACGATGAGTTCGTGTCCTTTGTAGGGACATGGATGAACCTAGAAACCATAATTCTCAGCAAACTGATGCAAGAACAGAAAATCAAACGCACATGTTCTCACTCATAGGCAGGTGTTGAACAATGAGAACACATGGACATAGGGAGGGGAGCATCACACACTGGGGTCTGTCGGGGGGAAATAGGGGAGGGACAGTGGGGGGTGAGGAGTTGGGGAGGGATAGCATGGGGAGAAATGCCAGATATAGGTGATGGGGAGGAAGGCAGCAAATCACACTGCCATGTTTGTATCTATGCAACAATCTTGCATGTTCTTCACATGTACCCCAAAACCTAAAATGCAATAACAAAAAAAATTTTTTTTAATTAAATTGAAATACTTCGAAACAAAAAAGTTTCAAATATAGGTGGGGCACAGTGGCTTATGTCTGTAATCCCAGTATTTTGTGAAGCCAAGGCAGGAGGATTGTTTGAGGCTGAGAGTTCAAGACCAGCGTGGGCAACATAGCAAGACCCTGTCTCCATAAAAATAAATGAATTTTTTTTTTTGAGACAGGGTTTCTCTCTTCTTGCCCAGGCTGTAGTTCAACGGTGCGATCTCAGCTCACTGCAACCTCCGCCTCCCAGGTTCAAGTGATTCTCGTGCCTCAGCCTCCTGAGTAGCTGAGATTACAGCACACACCACTATGCCTGGCTAATTTTTGTATTTTTACTAGAGACGAGGTTTCACCATGTTTGTCAGGCTGGTCTAAAACTCCTGACCTAAGGTGATTCATCCGCCTCGGCCTCCCAAAGTGCTGGGATTACAGGTGTGACATGCCTGGCCTCAATATTTTTTTTAAAAAAAGAAAAGAGTTGTAAATATAGCACAAAGAATTTCCATATACTCAGACTCCCTAAATGTTAACATTTTATATAACAATACAGGCCAAGCATGGTGACTCACGCCTGTAATCCCAGCACTTTGGGAGGCCGAGTCAGTTGGATCACATGAAGTCAGGAGTTCGAGACCAGCCTGGCCAACATGGCAAAACCCTGTCTCTACTAATAATTTAAAAATCAGTCGGGCATGGTGGCAGTCACCTGTAGTACCCAGCTACTCGGGAGGCTGAAGCACAAGAATGGCTTGAGCCTGGGAGGCAGAGGTTGCAGTGAGCCAAGATCGTGCCACCGCACTCCAGCCTGGGTGACAGAGTGAGACTCTGTCTCAAAAAAAAAATTAAAATTAAAATTAAGAAATGTAAAAAGGTTATATAACAGTACAAAGATGAAAATTAAGAAACACTAATACATTACTATAATTTAGAGACTTTATTCAAATGTTATCAATTGTCCCACTAATGTCCTTTTTCTGCTTCCGGATCACACATCATCCTAGTCATCACGTCTCCTTCAATCTGGGCTAGTTCTTGAGTCTTCCTTTGTCTTTCATGACCTTGACACTTTTGAAGAGTACCAGTTATTTGTTGAACATTCCTCAATTCTGGTGTTTCTGATGTTTCCTTGTGATACTTAGAAAAAGTAGTGGATTAAATTTTTTTAAATATATTTTCATACAAAATTGTATGATGGCATATATTATGCCTTTTACTTTATGATTGACTTTTGCAGTAGAAAGATAATCATTTCAGTAAAAGGTTCTGGGACTTCACTGATTTTCCCATGAGTCTCTCTCAATCTTTTGCTTATCACGTGTCTTAGTCTGTTTTCTGCTGCTGTAACAGAATACCACAGACTGGGTAATTCACAAAGCAAACAAATTTATCTAGCTCACGTTCTGGAGGCTGGGAAGTCCAAGATCAAGGGGATACATCTGGTGAGGGTCTTCTTGTTGTGTCATAGCATGGCAGAAGGCATCACATGGTTAAAAGCAAGAGAACATGAGACAGAGTAAAAGGGAGCCAGACTCTCAAGATAACTAACCCACTCCTGAAAATAACATGAATCCATTCATAAAGGCAGAATTTTGGTCCAGTCCAGGTTGCTGCCAGAATGTGATTTTTGGTGAGATGACATCAACAGGGACGATCAGTTGGAGAGCACAAGGACCGGGCATAGCTGGATTAGGGCAGTGACGGCCACAGGCCTCCTGCAGGGCAGGAGGGAAAGGCTTCCAGTCCCACTTGTAAGGGATGCCTGCCATTCCGTAGCCACTGTCTCTTCTCTTGTGGATGGGATGATGTTGTCACCTTCCTAACCAGGGTGTGAGGAGGACTAGATGGGAGAGGTCTCCTAGTGCAGAGGCGCACAGCCCTCTCTCAGCCACTGGGAGCTGCCGCCACCTGCACTGTCCTCCTACCACAGGTGTCTGGGGGCAAGGTGAGAGTTCTGCCAAAGCCAGAGCCAGGATTGGACCCCCAGGGCTCCTTGGTTGGCACCTGAAAGGAGAATGGCATGTTTGCACCATGGTCCTGGTGGCCCAGCTCTGCCTGTTGCCTTTGGGGTCAAGGGCTCTTCATCCTGGGTGGCAGCTGTTGCACAGCTCTCTGGCCAAAGCTGGTACCTCTTAGATAGTGTCACCATCTGCAGAGGAAAATAGAAGTGCTGACTAATATTTGATGAAGGCCTACTATGCCGGCAGCACTTGACGCGGCCAGGTGAAGTCCTGGGGGCGGGGGCCGAGGCGCCCTGTTTTCCAGTGTACCTGTCCTTGAGATGGGCGTATCTAATTCCTGGGGCAACCTTGAGGGGTAAGATGCTTCCTGCAGGTGCTTGGGCTAGTATCTGGCACGGGGCAGGTGCTCAATGAAAGCTGGATATTGGCCGGGCACGGTGGCTCATACCTGTAATCCCAGCACTTTGGGAGGCCAAGGAGGGTGGCTCACAAGGTCAAGAATTCAAGGCCAGATGCCCAACATAGCGAAACCTCGATTCTACTAAAAATACAAAAATTAGCCAGGCGTGGTGACGGGTGCCTGCAATCCTAACCACTCGGGAGGCTGAGGCAGTAGAATCACTTGAACCTAGGAGGCAAAGGTTGCAGTGAGCAGAGATCATGCCACTGCACTTCAGCCTAAGTGACAAGAACGAAACTCTGTCTCAAAAAAAAAGAAAGAAAGAAAGCTGGATATTAATCACTGCACTTTTCACTATTGGAAGTAACCCAGTGTGTTTGCTCAGTGCTTGCACAAGCACTTTGGAGAAGGTGGTGTATCTATTCACCCTGGGTCCCCAATGGCTGAGGCAGAGCCAGCCGCATGGGAGGCATTCAACACATATATTGGACAGAAGATTGAATTGCATAATAAAAAATATTAAAGATTTCCAAAGTGAAGGGGTGAGGAGGTCAACAAACCCTCTCACCAAAATGCACCTGTAAATCTGAACGAAAGTCAGAAACAACCATTTCAGTGCTTTGGAATTTAACCAAAGGCAAACAACAAACAAGGAGTGTTTATTCATCAAAGAACCAGGTGCTGTGGTTCCAGCTACTCAGGAAGCTGAGATGGAAGGATCACTTGAGCCCAGGAGTTTGAAGCTGCAGTATTATGATCGCACCACTCCTCTCCAGCCTGGGTGACAGAGAGAGACCCCATCTCTAAAAAGAAAAAAGCCCTGAACTTTAGGAGAAAACCCAAAATTACTTGGCATAAGTGAACCAGAAAAATATCAGTTTAAATGGAAAACAACAGTCAGCAAATGCTAATAGATAGCACAGAGACTCCGGGATTTGTAAAAACACACCAACATGTAGCTGTAAGCCTCTTACATCAAGTGACAGACAGTGAGCATTTGACAAAATTTAGCATGCGTTCATAATGAACATCTCAGCAAAGTAGGAACAGAAAATAACTTCTTCAATCTCAGAAAGAGGTCTGACGAAATACAGCAAGTGCTGTACTGAGGTGAGAGAATCCTTTTCCCAGGACCAGGAGCAGGATGAGGAGGTCCACTCTTGCCCCTGTTATCAACATCTACCAGCCTGGCACAGTGACTCATGCCTATAATCCCAGCACTTTGGGAAGCCAAGGCGGGCAGATCACTAGAGGTCAGGAGTTCGAGATCAGCCTGGCCAACATGGTGAAACCCCATCTCTACTAAAAAAAAAAAAAAAGTCTAGCGTGCTGGTGCATGCTGGTAGTTGCAGCCACTTGGGAGGCTGAGGCAGGAGAATCGCTTGAACCTGGGAGGCAGAGGTTGCAGTGAGCCAAGTTTGCACCACTGCACTCCAGCCTGGGTGAGAGAGTGAGACCCTGTCTCAAAACAAACAAACAAGAAAAAAAAAAAAAACAATCTAATGGAAGTCTTAGCCAGTAAAATAAACCAAGAGAAACAAATTACAGGAATACAGATTGAAAATGAAGGAATAAACCTGTCCTGATTCCCATGGTTGTCTATGTAGAAAATCCCAGGGAATCTACAAAAAAGCAAATTCAATGAAATTCAATGAGTGGGGTTAGCAAGACTGCAAGATACAAAGTGAACATGCAAAAATCCATTGGATTTAACATGGTTTGGCTCTGTGTCCCCACCCAAATCTCATGTTGAATTGTGATCCCCAGTGTTGGAACTGAGACCTGGTGGGAGGTGATTGGGTCATGGGAGTAGTTTCTAATGGGTCAGCGCCATCCCAGGAGTGCTCTCTGGTGATAGCAGTCTCATGAGACCCGGTGGTTGAAAGTATGTAGCACTTCTCCACTCTCTCTCTCCTGCTGCCACTTGAAGACCGGCTTGTTTCCCCTTTGCCTTTCACCATGATTGTAAGTTTCCTGAGGCCTCCTGTGCAGCCTGCAGAACAGTTCAATTAAACCTCTTTTCTTTCTTTATTTATTTTTTTTTTTGAAACGGAGTTTCGCTCTTGTTGCCCAGGCTGGAGTGCAATGGCGCTGTCTCGGCTCACCGCAACCTCCACCTCCCAGGTTCAAGCAATTCTCCTGCCTCAGCCTCCCGAGTAGCTGGGACTACAGGTGGGTGCCACCACGCCCAGCTAATTTTTGTATTTTTAGTAGAGGCGGGGTTTCACCATGTTGACCGGGATGGTTTCGATCTCCTGACCTCGTGATCTGCCCGCCTCGGCCTCCCAAAGTGTTGGGATTACAGGCATGAGCCACAGCACCCAGCCAAACCTCTTTTCTTTGATTAAAAAAAAAAAAAAAAAAAAGGGCAGGACCTCATGACGTAATCACATCTTAAAGGCCCCACCTCCTAATACCACTACATTGGCAATTAAATTTCAACAGGAGTCTTGGAGAGGACATTCCAACTGTAGCATTATGCCCTTTTGATGTTCCCATCATCACCATTGTCAATTTATTCTTCAATTGCTACTTGGTATCCTTACCAGAGGCTCATTTGTCAAGAGCTTTGCAATGTAGTTCAGCATCATTTTCATTGATATAATAAAATCTGCATCTTTTTTGCAACAATTGTAATTTCCCTTTGTAATCAAGTGCATAGTACTGTTTAGCACTGTTTAATTAGGTATCAACACCAGACACTCATCACGAGACTGATGACAAAGACATGGAAGTAAGGGGTGGGCAGGGCTTCTCGGACAGGAGAGTTTAAATGGGGACTAATCTTATGAACGATCAGTTTATTAGTACATAGCTACAGGTTACGATGATGTTTTATTTCTGGAACAAAACTCACAAATGGCAGGAAACCTGATATTGTCTACTTAGAAAATAAAGATACTTAAGTTATTCTTTTAATTTTTTCATCTTTTCTTTACTCCAAAGCAGTATGTATTCCCTTTATTTTATCCCAGAACAACTTCTTGGGGGGTTATTTGCACAATTGCTTTGAATATTCTCTGAATGTCTCCATCTTTCTGTCCCTCTCTCAAGATTGAGAGACCAGGGTGGGCACGGTGGTTTACACCTGTAATCCCAGGACTTTGGGAGGCCGAGGTGGGCAGATCACGAAGTCAGGAGATTGAGACCACCCTGGCTAACACAGTGAAACCCTATCTCTACTAAAAATACAAAAAATTAGCCAGAAGTCCAGAAGTGGTGGCACATGCCTGTAGCCCCAGCTTCTTGGGAGGCTGAAGCAGGAGAATCACTTGAACCCCGGAGACAGAGTTTGCAGTGAGCCACTGCGCTCCAGCCTGGGTGACAGAGTAAGACTCCCAAAAAAAAAGATTGAGAGACCCAGAGAGGAGCATCCATTTGGGGGTGACTTGATCACACTCCCACCTGCCAAAGAGGGAGAGGAAAGAATATTTGCCTGTCTTCAGCATTTAAAGTGAAAAGTAGGGCTCCACCTCCCCACCTATCTTGAAATATCTCCCCAAATAGGCAGCATGTTCAGATGCTTGACCCCCAACATTGAGAGAAAGAGTTGGGGAAGAATATTCTTTGTTCTGGTTGCAAAATGACATTCAACAACTCAAAACCAAACTCATTATTTCCCTCTTGCTTCTACCCAAACATGCTTCTCCTCTGTCTTCTTCCACTTCAGAGTGAATGGCCCCCAAATCTACCCATCACTCAAGACACTAAAATGTGTTCTAGGCTGGGCCCGGTGGCTTACACCTGTAATCTCAGCACTTTGGGAGGCCAAGGTGGGCAGATCACCTGAGGTCAAGAGTTCGAGACCAGCCTGGCCAATGTGATGAAACCCCATCTCTACTAAAAATACAAAAAAAAAAAAAAAAAAGAAAGAAAGAAAAAATAGCCAGGCATGGGGGTGGGCACCTGTAATCCCAGCTACTCGGGAGGCTGAGGCAGGGAAAATTGCCTGGACTCGGAAGGCGGAGATTGCAGTGAGCTGAGATCATGCCACTGTACTCCAGCCTGGGTGACAGAGCAAGACTGACTCAAACAAACAAACAAATGTGTTCTACATGTTTCCCATGTCCTCCTTTACTTCCCATATTGAAAGCATGGCCAAGTCAAGTCACTTTTGCCTTCTAAACGCCTCTCCAACGTGTCCCCTCATCTCTGCCTCCATTCCTAGATTCTCCAACCTTTGGGGCTTTCCTTTGAATGGGAGGACAACGGGTCTTTTTAGTGCTCGGCAGCGGTCATTTCACATTGTTTTACTACCCTTCCTCTATGGGGAGATCATCCCAAGATGGGGGAGAGGCAAAGCCCCTCCCCACTTTGGAAGTCTTCATCCTTTCTTATGGAGGCCAGAAATGGCATCCTAACTGATTTCTCACCTCCTCACTCACCAAAATAATATTTCTAAATCACAACTCTTACTCCATGTCTTCTTTGCTTAAAAGCTTCCAAGTGGATAAAGAAAGCATGGTATATATACACAGTGGAATACCATTTAGCAATAAAAAGAATGAAATCATGTCTTTTGCAGCAACATGGATAGGATTGGAGGTCATTATTTTAAGTGAAACAAGCCAGGCACAAAAAGACAAATATTATACGTTCTCACTCATGAGTGGCTGCTAGAAAAGGCGTAGACATGGATGCAGAGAGCAGAGTGATAGACAACGGAAACTCACAAGGGTGAGGGGAGGGCAAGAGGGAGGAATAATGGGAAATTATTTAATGGATACAAGGTATATTATTTAGGTGACGGATACCCTAAAAGTCCTGACTTCACCACTATGTAATCTATTCGGGTAACGAAATTGCACATGTACCCCATACATTTGTACAAATTCAAAAATATATATATACAAAATGTTCCAAGAGCCATCAACTGATGGCAAATGAACAAACACAATGCGGTGCATCCACACAATGGAATATAATTGAGCCATAAAAAAGAAGGTAGTGCTGGGCTGGGCACGGTGGCTCACGTTGTGAACCCAGCACTTTGGGAGGCCGAGGCAGGTGGATCACCTGAGGTCAGGGGTTGCAGACGATCCCGGCCAATATGGTGAAATCCCGTCTCTACTAAAAACACAAAAATAGTGGCGGTATTGGGTGCCCGTAGTCCCAGCTGCTCAGGAGATTGAGGCTTGAGAATCACTTGAACCTGGGAGGCCACTGCACTTCAGCCTCGGCGACAGAGTGAGACTCTGTCCCAAAAAAAAAAAAAAAAAATCAACCAGCAAACCCTAGTCACGTGACCAAGCCAAAACACAGGGGAAGCTGGGAAATGTAATTGTTATTCTATTTGGTCATGTACCCAACTAAATAACGGAAGTTTGGGCTGGGTGCAATGGCTCACACCTATAATCCCAACACTTCTGCAGGCTGAGGTGGGAAGACCACTTGTGCCCAGGTGTTCAAGACTAGCCTGGGCAACATAGCAGAACGCTGTCTCTACAAAAAAAAAAAAAAAAAAAAATACAAAAATGAGCTGGGTGTGGTGGCACACGCCTGTGGTTTCACCAAAGTGCTGGGATTATAGGTGTGAGCAACTGCACCCAGCCAGGTGACTAAGGTTTGGTCAATGAATGTGAATAGAGGGGTATGTGCAACCTACAGATAATATTCTTGATAGAAGAAGACATATTCTTTGCCTTTTTCCTCTCCTTCTGGCTGGAATGTGTTGGCTGGTGCTCTGGCAGCCCCCTTGGTTCATAAGATGACTGTGAGACTAGAAATCATACTCAATGGAGTTATAATATATGAGGAATCTGGGTCCTTCAGGGCTTTATGGGTAAAGCTACCACACAGGCTCCAGGCTTCCTTCCCCTGGACTCTCTATTTATTTACTTTTATTTACTTACTTACTTATTTAGAGACTGAGTTTTGCTGTTGTTGCCCAGGCTAGAGTGCAGTATCACGATCTCGGCTCACTGCATCCTCCACCTCCTGGGTCCAAGCGATTCCCCTGACTCAGCCTCCCAAGTAGCTGGGATTACAGGCGTGCGCCACCACGCCCATCTAATTTTTCTTGTCTTTTTAGTAGAGACGTGGTTTCACCATTTTGGCCAAGCTGGTCTCAAACTCCTGGCCTCAGGCGATCCAACCATCTTGGCCTCCCAAAATGCTGGATTAAAGGCGTAAGCCACCAGTCCAGCCTAGTTATTTATTTTTAATTGACAAATAAAAAGTGTAAGCCGGGTGCTGTGGCTCGAACCTCTAATACCAGTGCTTTGGGAGGCTCAGGTGGTAGGATCAGTTGAGGCCAGGAGTTCAAGACCAGCCTGGGCAACACAGTGAGAGTACTATGTCTAAAAAAAAAAATTTTTTTCTAAGTAGCTGGGCGTGGTGGCACATGCATGTAGTCCCAGCTACTCAGGAAGCTGAAGCAGGACACTTAAACTCAAAAGTTGGAGGCTGCTGTGAGCTATGATAACGCCACTGCACTTCAGCCTGGGCCACAGAGTGACACCCTGTGTCTAAAAAAATAAAAAGTGTATATATTTATGGTGTACAACATGATGTTGCAGTGTATGTATACATTGTGGAATGGCTAAATCAAGCTAATTAACATATCATCCATTACCTCACATCATTGTTTTGTGGCATATTTAAAAATCTAATCTCTGGCCAGCTATGGTGACTCACGGCTGTAATCCTCGCACCTTGGGAGGCTGAGGTGTGGGATCACTTGAGGCCAGGCGTTCGAGACCAACCTGGCTAACATGGTGAAACTTTGTCTCTACCAAAATACAAAAATTAACCAGGCATGGTGGCACACACCTGTAGTCCCAGCTACTTGGGAGACTAAGGCATGGGGCCGAGGTTGCAGTGAGCTGAGATTGCGCCACTGCACTCCAGGCTGGACAACAGGGTGAGACTGTCTCAAAAAAAAAAAAAAAAGAAAGAAAAAAGAAAAGAAAAAAATCTACTCTCTCCAGGTGCGGTGGCTCACGCCTGTAATCCCAGCCCTTTAGGAAGCCGAGGCGGGCAGATCACGAGGTCAGGAGTTCGAGACCCACCTGGCCAACATGGTGAAACCCTGTCTCTACTAAAAATACAAAATTAGCCAAGTGTGGTGGCGGGCGCCTATAATCCCAGCTACTTGGGAGACTGAGGCAGGAGAATTGCTTGAACCTGGGAGGCGGAGGTTACAGTGAGCCGAGACAGCACCATTGCACTCCAGCCTGGGCGACAGAGCCAAACTCCATCTCAAAAAAAAAAAAAAAAAAGAAAAAGAAAGAAAGAAAAAAATCTATTATCTCAGCAATTTTCAAGTATACAATACATTTTTATTAACTATAGTCACATTTTAATAATAGATCCCTTGAGGTACAAATTTTCTACCCTTCGACCAACATCTCCCCAACCCTCCTGCCCAGCCCTGGAAAGCACCACTCCACTCAACTCCACTCTTCAAGTTTGTCTCTTTTAGATTCCACATATAAGTGAGATCCTGCAGTGTTTGTCCTTCTATGACTGGTTAATTTCACTTGCATAATGTTCTCCATGATCATCTGTGTTGTCACACTCCTGCACTTTATTACGAGACAGGAATAAACATCTACCTCGTTTAAGCCACTGGTATTTCAGGGTTTATGTTACTCACAGCTGAGCCCAATTCTACTTGAGCCCCAAGTGGTGACTCACATTTCCTTGGCTGGCAAGAAGTGCTCCCCAGCTATTTCTGTTTTTCATTCTTCGCAATAGCTCCGTGAAGTAAAAGGAATGTTCCTAATGAGGAAAGGGAAGCTTCAGCACTCCGAGGAGAGGTGAGACAAATGATGCTGGTTTTGTCTTTCCAGAAGACTGTTCCTGCAACTGCCACCTAAATCACAAGGAGTAAGCCCTGTCATGTCAGCCATGTGCTGGAGAAACCAGAAAGCGTAAGCCGTTCCTCGTCAGCCATCACCTGAAATTACTAAAATGCCATAGTGGATTCATTCACCTAGAGACCAGCTCCTAACCACAGGATGCTGTTTTATAAGGTCAAAACCATGCCAGGCAAACACGCAATGTCACCGCTCAGCTTGAGAGAGAAAAGTTTCACATCCCTGGGAGGAGCTTCTGGTGACACAATTCACAATGTTTTGTTTTGTTGATGAATGTATTTAATTTTATGTTTTAATTTTTAATTTTCATGGGTACATAGTAGGTGTATACTTGATGAATGGATTTTAAAACTAGAGAAGAACAAAAGTAAAACAACAAAGAAAAATAAATAAATAAAACTAGAGAAAGAAAACAATCTAGAAAACAAAGTTTAGGCTAGGCGTGGTGGCTCATGCCTGTAATCCCTGCACTTTGGGAGGCCAAGGCGGGTGGATCACCTCAGGTCGGGAGTTCCAGATCAGCCTGGACAACATAGAGAAACCCCGTCTCTACTAAAAATACAAAATTAGCCAGACGTGGTAGCGCATGCCTGTAATCCCAGCTACTTGGGAGGCTGAGGCAGGAGAAGTGCTTGAACCCGGGAGGCAGACATTGCAGTGACCCGAGATCATGTCATTGCACTCCAGCCTGGGCAACAAGAGTAAAACTCCATCTCAAAAAAAGAAAAAACAGTTTAAAAAAACTAGAGAAAGCAAAAAATATATATATATAAATGAAAATTACTAGTAGGGAGCAGGAGAAAACAAAAAAAAACAGAGTTTGTTTCTTTTTTTTCTTTCTTTTTTTCTTTTGAGACAGTCTTGCTCTTGTCACCTCGGCTGGAGTGCAATGGCACTATCTCGGCTCACTGCAACCTCTACCTCCCAGGTTCAAGCAATTCTCCTGCCTCAGCCTCCTGAGTAGCTGGGACTACAGGCGCCCAACACCACGCCCAGCTAGTTTTTGTAGTTTTAGTAGGGACGAGGTTTCACTATATTGGTCAGGCTGGTCTTGAACTCCTGACCTCGTGATCTGCCTGCCTCAGCCTCTCAAAGTGCTGGGATTCCCAGCCTACCATAAAGTTTTGAGATTCCTTTGTGGGATATGTGGTTTGCAAATATTTTCTTCCAGGTCATATCTTTTCTTTTCATCCTATTTAAACAGGCTTTTGCAGAACAACATTTTTTAATTTTGATGAGATAGAATTTGTCAATTTTTCCTCAAGTCTAAGAACTCTGCCTAGCCCTAGGGCCCACGGATTTTCTATTTTTTTCTAAAGGTTTTATAATTTTATATTTTACATTTAACTTCATGATTCATTTTGAGTTCATTCTTATCTAAGGTGTGAGTTTAGATTAAAGGTTCTCTTTTTTGCCTATGGATGTTCAATTGTTCCAGCACCATTTACTGCAAAGGGTCTCATTTCTCCATTGATTTACCTTTTTTTTTTTTTTTTTTTTTTGAGGTGGAGTCACTCTGTCACCCAGGCTGGAGTGCAGTGGTGCAAACTCAGCTCACTACAACCTCCGCCTCCCAGGTTCAAGGGATTCTCCTGCCTCAGCCTTCTGAGTAGCTGGGACTATGGGGGCCTGCCACCAAGCCTGGCTAATTTTTGTATTTTTAGTAGAGACAGGATTTCACCATGTTAGCCAGCCTGCTCTCAAACTGAACTACTCAAGTGATCCACCAGCCTCAGCCTCTCAAAGTGCTGGGATTACAGGCGTGAGCCACCGTGCCCAGCCTCCATTGATTTACTTTTGCACCTTTGTTAAAAGTCAGCTGGGCATATTTGTGTGGCTCTATTTCTAGATTCTCTACTGTGTTCTGTTTTTCTGTGTGTCTATCTCTCTACTAGTATCACACAGCCTTGATTATGTAGCTAGATGTCTTAAAATCCTCCATCGAACTGTTTTTGCACTTTTGTCAAAAATTGGCTGAGCATATTTGCATTGGTCTACGTCTGGGTTTTCTTACTTTTTTTGTTTTGAGATAGGGTCTCACTGAGTTGCTCAGGCTGGAGTGCAGTGGCACGATAATTGTTTGCTGCAGCCTCAGTCTCCCAGGCTCAAGAGATCCTCCCACCTTAGCCTCCCAAATAGCTGGGACTACCGGCACATGCCACTATGCCCAGCTAATTTATTATTTTTATTTTTATTTTTATTTTTAGTAGAGACAAGGTCTCACTATGTTGCGAGGCTGGTCTTGAACTCCTAAGCTCAAACAATCCTCCCGCCTCTGCCTCCCAAAGTGCTGGGATTACAGGTGTGAAGCATTGCACCTGGACATATGTCTGCATTTTCTATTCTGTTCATTGATCTATGTTTCTATGTTCCTATCTCTCTGACCATACCACACTGTCATGATTACTGTAGCTATATAGTTAGCCTTAGTATCACGTAGAATGATTCCTCCCACTTTATTCTTCTCTGTCAAGATTGCTTTAGCTATTCTAGGGACTGTGTCTTTCCATATACATTTTAGAATCAGCTTGTCTATGTCTACAAATAACCTTGCTGAGACTGTGATATAGGAATTGCATTACTCCTGTAGAACCATTTGTGGAGAACTGACATCTTTACTATGTTGATTCTTCCAGCCCCTGAGTACAGTATGTCTGTTTATTTAGATCTCCTTTGATTTCTTTTTTCTTTTCTTTTTTTTTCCGAGATGGAATCTTGCTCTGTCGCCCAGGCTGGAGTACAGTGGCATGATCTCAGCTCACTGCAACCTCTGCCCTCCCAGGTTCAAGAAATTCTCCTGCCTCAGCCTCCCAAGTAGCTGGGATTACAGGCACCTGTCGCCACGCCCTGCTAAGTTTTGTATTTGTAGTGGAGACGAGGTTTCACTATGTTGGCCAGGCTTGTCTTGATCTCTTGACCTCATGATCTGCCCGCCTCAGCCTCCCAAAGCGTTGGGGTTACAGGCGTGAGCCACCGTTCCCAGCCTTCTTTGATTTCTTTCATCAGCATTTTGAACAGATCCTGTACATGCTTTGTTAAATGCATACCTAGGTATTTCATTTTCCTTGGAGTGGTTGCAAATGATGTGTTTTGAATTTCAGTTTCCATGTGTTCACTGTGTGAACCCCCAAAATCAGACAGTCTTAGTTAATTTAGAAAGTTTATTTTGCCAAGCTTGAGGACGTGAACCCATGACACAGCCTCAGGAGGTCCTGACATGTGCCCAAGGTGGTCAGAGCACAGTTTGTTTGGTTTTACACATTTTAGGGAGACATGAGACATCAATCAACATGTGTAAGATGAACATTGGGTTGGTCTGGAAAGGCGTGACAACTCGAAGGAAGATTTAGGCTTTCAGATTTAGGCAAATAAGAGAAAAAAGATTGCGTTATTTTGAATTTCTTATTGGCCTCTCCAAAGGAGGTAATCAGATATGCATTTATCTCAGTGAGCAGAGGGGTGACTTTGAATAGAGTGGAAGGCAGGTTTGCCCTAAGCAGTTTTTAGCTTGACTTCTCCCTTTAGCTTAGTGATTTTGGGGGCCCAAGATATTTTCCTTTCACAATAGTTAATGTATAGAAATGTGGTTGATTTTTGTGTATCGATCGTGCATCCTGTGACCTTACTAAACACACTTCTTAGTTCTAGGAATTTGGGAGTAGACTATTTGGAATTTCCTACATAGAAAATTGTGTTGTTTGCAAATAAGGACAGTTTTATTTCTTCCTTTCAACTCTGTATGGCTTTTTTTCTTTTTCTTGCTTTATTGCTCTGGCTAGAACTTCCAGTACTATGTTAAACAAAAGTGGTAAGAGTAAACATCCTGGCCAGGCTCAGTGGCTCATGCTTGTAATCTCAGCACTTTGGGAGACCAAGGTGGGTGGATTGACTGAGGTCAGGAGTTTGAGATCAGCCTGGGTAACATGATGAAACCCCCATCTCTCCTAAGAATACAAAAGTTAGCCCAGTGTGATGGCTCATGCCTATAGTCCCAGCTTCTTGGGAAGCTGAGGCAGGAGAGTCATTTCAACCGGGGAGGCAGAGTTTGCAGTGAGCCGAGATCACGCCACTGCACTCCAGCCTGCACGGCAGAGAAAGACTCCATCTCAAAAACAAAACAAAACCAAAAAAAGTGGACATCCTCACCTCATTTTGAGACCCTGTCTCAAAAAAAATAATAAGCGTTCAGTCTTTCACCAGTAGGTATGGTATTTTGCTATAGGTTTCTTGGTTTTGTTTGCTTGTTTGTTTTCTGTTTTAGAGACAGGGTCTGCTCTGTCGCTCAGTCAGGAGTGCAGTGCATACTGATCCTGGCTCACTGCAGCCTCGACCTCCTGGGCTCAAGGGATCCTCCCATCTCAGCCTCCTGAGTAGCTGGGACTACAGGCACATGCCACCATACCCAGCTAATATTAGGTTGGTGCAAGAGTAATTGCGGGTTTTGCCATTACTTTTTTTTTTTTTTGAGATGGAGTCTCACCCTGTCGCCCATGCTGGAGTGCAGTGGCACCATCTCAGTTCACTGCAACCTCCACCTTCCAGATTCAAGTGATTCTCCAGCCTCAACCTCCTGAGTAGCTGGGAATACAGGCATGCCAACATGCCTGGCTAAGTTTTGTTTAGTGGAGATGGGATTTTGCCATCTTGGCCAATCTGGTCTCGGACTCCTGACCTCAAGTGATCCTCCCAAAGTGCTGGGATGACAGGCATGAACCACCATGCCCAGCCGACACTGACTTTCAAATATGATCATGACTGACAGAAAAGATGTTGGTTTTTTTTTTGTTTTTTTTTTTATTTTTTTTGAGTTGGAGTTTTGCTCTTGTTGCCTAGGCTGGAGTGCAACGGCATGGTCTTGGCTCACTGCAACCTCTACCTCTTGGGTTTAAGCAATTCTGCTGCCTCAGCCTCCCAAGTAGCTGGGATTACAGGCTCCCAAACCCAAGTCTGGCTAATTTTTGTATTTTTAGTAGAGACAGGGTTTCACCATGTTGGCCAGGCTGGCCTCGAACTCCTGACCTCGTGATCCTCCCGCTTCTGGTTTCCGAAGTGCTGGGATTACAGGCATGAGCCACTGCACCCAGTGGCTTTTTTTTTTGTTTTTTTTCTTTTTTGAGACAGGGTCTCACTCTGCTGCCCAGGCTAGAGTGCAGTGGCGCCATCATGACTCACTGTAGGCTCAAGCGATCCTGCTACCTCAGCTTTCCGAGTAGCTGGGACCACAGACAGGTGCCACTACACCCAGCTAATTTTTTTGATTTTTAGTAGAGAGAGGTCTCACTATATTGCCCAGGTTGGTCTCAAACTCCTGAGCTTAAGCGATCCTACTGCCTCAGCTTCCCAAAGTGCTGGGATTGCAGGTATGAGTCACTGCGCCCAGTTGAAAGATGCATTTTTGTATTGTAATCCAGTGTACACACACACACACACACAACTGAAGCAAACGTTTAATGAAGTAATACTTATCTTACTACCTGTGATGCATGTGAACATTTCCCCATCTACTTTATTACTGTTATTTTTTACTGCACTTTTAACTACTGACGCCACAACCCACGTGACCTGCTACTGGCCGGCAAGCGAGCCACAAGCCGGCCTAGGCCTGAGGTGACGTAGGCCCATTAGGGAACTCCTGCTAGGCAAATGGGAACCACGAAGGAAAGACCTCCACGGGTGGCCCTTTAGGTTGGTGTTTCAGCGAGTCCACCTGTGAACAAAAACTCCTTTTCTCCTCTCAGGATCACAGTTGTAAAAGTCAGCAAAAACTCAAGGGAACTCCCTTGAAGATTGCAAATGTTTGTCTAAGTGCTTCTACGTTTTCCCTGCCTGTAACATAAATAGAAGGAATAGAAGTAACATTCAGGAACTGAAGTTGGCCGGGAATGGCTGCACCTCACCCTGCCTGTACCCCAGACCACAGTGGGGGCAGACACCAAAGTGCTCTTTGAGACCAGCAATGATTGAGACCAGGTGGAGGAGAATTAGACAGAAGACTCCTTGAATCAGCCCAGTCCCGGGGGAGAGGGGAGAGGGGAGGAGGGAGGGGGAAGAGGGGAGCAAGGAGTAGTGATTCAGTCACTACTACTGCTTAAACACAAGAATACCACCTCCCCTAGTGATATGGATGGTTTGATTGTGTCCTCACCCAAATCTTGAATTGTAGTTCTTATAATACCCACGTGTCGTGGGAGGGACCCAGTGGGAGGTAATTGAATTGTGGGGGTGGTTCCCCCATGCTGCTGTTCTCCTGATAGTGAGTTCTCACGAGATTTGATGGTTTTTAAGGGGCTTTTCCCCCTTTTGCTCCGCAGTGGTCCTTGCTCCGTCATGTAAAGAAGGACATGATTGCTTCCCCTTCTGCCATGATTGTAAGTTTCCTGAGGCCTCCCCAGCCATGCAGGACTGTGAGTGAATTAACTCTCTTTCCTTCATAAATTACCCAGTCTCAGGTATGTCTTATTAGCAGCGTGAGAATGAACTAATACTCCTGCTGTGACTCCTGTCCCCCTCATCCTTTCTGGATAACACTGAAGACAAGGCCATGCCATCCCCACAACCATCACCCATGAGAGCCAGTAGCAGATGCAGGGACATTCTCTGGCCAACAGGATTAATGGGGCAAAGATGGAGCTCTCAGGCTTCTGGAATTTGAAAAACTCATGTAATGTCACAAGCCTTTTCTGCCCTCCGGGGTGGAGATGGTGGGGCCTCCGAGAAAGACTGTGCTTTGCTCTGTGAAGTTATCAGGCCCAGTGCAAGTAGAAAGGCAGGACCCACCCCTTGCCCTTTGGGGAAACCTGAACACAGTCTCAGAGGGGGAACTGAAAAGTCCTGTTCCATCAAAGAAAAAGGAAGTATCTTTCCAGATAAAAACACTGGTCATACGTGCAACAGTATAAAAAAAAGAGGGGTTGCTGTACCTTCTTTTTTTTTTGAGACAGAGTCGCTTTATCACCAAGCTGAGTGCAGTGGTGCAATCATGGCTCACTGCCGCCTCAAATTCCTGGGCTCAAGGGATCCTCTCATCTCAGCCTTCTGAGTAGCTGGGACTGTAGATGCGTGCCACCATGCCTGGCTAATTTTTTTTTTTAGAGGTGGGGTCTCACTATGTTGCCCAGGCTGGGCTCAAGTGATCCTCCTGCCTCAGCCACCCAGCGTCTCCCCATCTCCCGATGTTGGGGCTTTTTGGAGAGAAATGCTACTTCAGTCTGTGTAACATTAGGCCAACTGGTGTCCCCAGAATTATTGTTTGTTCTTTTGGAGTTCTCAGCAGCAGCTTTTAGGCAATGTGAAGCCAGGGCAAAGAAGGGACTGGAAGGCAGGCAGGCAGCCAGGTGGCCTATGTGTGGCATCCCGTGGGGAATGCTGCCGAAGGCAAGGCCGGCCACTGTCTGGAGAGTTGAGTTTCCCGCGTGGGGCTGGTGAGGTGAGCTTTAGGCTGGGGGACAAAAAAACCCCCTTCCTAAGAGTTTGGCCTCAGAAACAGAGGGAGGCCTTAGCATTCCCAGTGCTTGCAGGTGGGGAGGGAAGTTAGCCAGGCCAGCTGCAGGGGCCTCTGACAGGGTTGGGGGCTGGCAGTTCAGCCAACAGCCCCATCCAGCGTTAGTCAGTGGTCTGCTCACTTCCACTGTAACCAACCCTTTGGAAAAGTCTCATTCACTTCCCAGCCTGGTGTTCTCTTCTGGGCTGTGAGGGATGAAGGGGAAGGGCCTAAACCATCTTTGAGCCCGAGGATCAAAGAGGACTAGGGGCCCCTTCCTTGAGGTCAGGTTGAGGATGGCAGAAGGGACGGACGGCCAGACAGCCGTGCCCAGCAGATATTGTCCTCTAGAGGGCAGCACGGTGGTAGCCTAACAAAGGTTGGGTGGGTGTGGGGGCTGTTGACCTCAGTTGTGAAACCACCCAGAGGAGCCTCTCAGAAAGAGCCAGAGGGCTAAGGGTGAATATTTTCCAAAGATCAAGCTTCTGGGGAGTTGAATATTATATGTTGAGTATTTGTATGGAAAACATTTTTTAAAGGAAAAATATGAGCCTTGTGTCTCTTTTTTTTTTTTTTTTTTTTTTTTTGAGATGGAGTTTTGCTCTTGTTGCCCAGGCTGCAGTGCAATGGCACGATCTCAGCTCACCGCAACCTCCACCTCCCAGGTTCAAACAATTCTTTCTCAGTCTCCTGAGTATTTTTAGTAGAAACGAGGTTTCACCCTGTTTGCCAGGCTGATCTCGAACTCCTGGCCCCAGGTGATCCACCCACCTCAGCCTCCCAAAGTGCTGGAATTACAGGCATGAGCCATGATGCCCTGCCCCTCTATATTTTCTGTCCCCTTGCTTGAAAGAACCAGTACAAAGAGGCCACAGCATTCCTATCGGCTAGAGTAAATACAGTGTTCGGAAGCCTGGCTGCGGGCTAGTGGAATGCTCACCACATTTCCCCTTCAAGTCTCCATTCCTTTTGACAGTTTTGAGAAGTACAGGTTTTTGTTTATATTTGTTTTTTAGAGACGGAGTCTCACTCTGTCACCCAGGCTGAAATGCAGTAGCATGATTGTTAGCAGAGGTGAATCTGATTGGGTCTGCAGCAAACTCGATCCTTGCCTTCTCAGAGGAAAGAATTTGTCAAGGGTCATAAGGCAGAGTGAGAGACTGAGACCAAGACAAGTTTTAAAGCAGGAGTGAGAGTTTATTAAAAAGTTTTAGAGCAGTAACAAAAGGAAGTAAAGTAGACTTGGAAAAGGGCCAAGCAGGCAACTTGAGAGATTCAAGTGCACGGTGTGACCTTTGACTTGGGGTTTTCTACGTTGGCATACTTCCAGGGTTGTGTTACTTCTCCCTTGAGTCTTCCCTTGGGGTTAGCTGTCTGCATGCCCAGTGGCCTGCCAGGATGTGGGTGGAGATGCATGCACAGTGCATTTACTAGAGTCGTGCGCATGCTCACTTGACATATTTTTCCCTTACCAATCCAGTGTTCCTAGAGGAAAGTTAAACTCTGCCATTTTGCCATTTTGTGTGCATATTTGAGTCCACTTGGCCAGCTCCTGAGATCTTATCATGATGCTGCTGATCACCAGTTTCAGGTGTTTTCTATCAGCAGCTTGCCTCTCCCTGGCACCAGCTGTGACAAATTATTATTTGAGAGCCACACCTAACAACTGCCTGCCCATCACCTGATGGTTGCCTGCCATTCCTGGTAAGGGGAGGGCCCTCTCCTGCCCTGCTCATGTCTGACTACCTACTCTAACATTATCATAGATTGCTGCAGCCTCAAACTCCTGGACTCAAGTGATCCTCCCACCCCAGCCTCCCTAGTAGCTGTGACTATAAGCACGTGTCACCACACCTAGCTAATTTTGTATTTTTTTGTAGAGTCTGGGCCTCGCTATGTTGCCCAGGCCTCAACTGATCCTCCTGCCTTAGCCTCCTGAAGCGCTGGGGTTACAGGCATGAGCCACCACACCCAGCCTGGAGCATTACAAGTGTTCACTGATATTCCCAGTTCCCCTCTCCTGGGTGCACAGGGGAACCATGCTTCCTTGTCTCAGTGAAGTTAAGTCTGGCTATGTGACCTTTTTAGTCAATGTGATTCAAGCAGCAATATGTGTCACATCTGGGTGGAGGCATTCAACAGTGACGAATAACTCTCCCAAGCTCTCTCCTCTTCCGTGGCAAACCTTAAAGCCTCGTATTTGGATAACAATGTCCTAAGATGGTGTATCCTTTGTCAGCCTGGGTCCCTGAATGGCTACACTGAGCAAAGCTCCGCTAATGATCCTACAATGGACAGGTAGCATGAGCAAGAAATAAACCTCCGTAAGCCACTGAGCTTTGGGAGTTATATGTTACCGAGGCATAACATGGCCCATCCTGACTGGTACACATAGTTTTGTTCAACAGAATCAATGGTACCTACATTTACTTAAGGTACCAAGTAGCCAGTGATGGGGTGAGAGCCTAAATGAACTCAAAATGGGAACTCTTCGCTCCCTGTTTTCTCAGGAGAGCTCATAACAGCCACAAATTCACTGGGAACTCATTCCAGGCAATTCTGGGTCTGTTTGGCAGTAAGTAGCTCCCACGTTCCCAGAATTCTGCTGGGCTGGGTAGCTCTATAAAAACCTGTTTCCCTGGAGGCTATTTTAATGCTGATACTCGTTCAAAAACATTCAGCCAAACAAATGTCCATTAAAAAGCTGGCCATCTAACCACCCAGGCAGAGCCGGAGCAGCATTTTGAGGCTGACTCTCACAAACCCGCGACAAATGACAGGAAGTACATTCCTCTCAAGGTGGCACCTCGTTCCTCAGTAACCCAGGCTGCGTGTCTGCTGTGGACTTCCATGGATACCTCAATGCAGAGATCTGGTCTCCAGGATTCTCATGATTCTCACTCAGTTACCATGGCCACAACACTCGGTTTGAGCAAGCAACATTTCTGCCCTCATCTGATTCTCACTTTTCAAAAGTAAGACATTTAGAGAACAAATTCACTTTGAAACATTACGATCAATCAACAGGTTTCTAGTTTTGAGTATTGTGACCAAAGCAAGCCATGACCTAGAAACCTCATTTTTCACCCATAGGAAAAAAAATGACTGCTTAATAAATTTGATAATTGTTAAAATTTCAATATAGAGTGAATCTTTTTTTTTTTTTTTTTTAAGAGACGAGGTCTTGTTCTGTTGCCCAGGCTGGAGTGCAGTGGCATGATCATAGCTCACTGTACCTCAAACTCTTGGGTTCAAAGGGTCATGACATTTGCAACTAACTCAAACTGTTAGTAAGAAATAATAATAAAATGGAAAGAGAGAGAGAAAGCAAATATGGTAAAATGTCAACAATTGGGAAACCTAGGTGAATGGCCAAAGTGTTCATTCTTGCAACTTTTCTGTAGGTTTGAAATTTTTCAAAATAAAAATCACACATGCTTCAGATCAGTGGCTTTCAAATTTTAACCATAACCCACAATAAAATACAAACTGTACACAGTAACCCAGTATACACACACACACGTATAATTTGAACAAATGCACATATATTAAAAAGTTTCACAAAACAATACTTAGTCTTACAATATTACATGATGCTCTGTGACTTTTCTATTCTTTTTTTTTTTTTAATGCTGGTTAAAAAAAAATTTTTTTTTTTTTTTTTTTTTTTTTTTTTTTTCCAGACAGGGCCTTGCTCTGTCACCCAGGCTGGAGTGCAGTGGTATGAACACAGCTCACTGCAGCCTCAACTTCCTGGGCTCAAGACATCCTCCCACCTCAGTCTCCCACATAGCTGGGACTATTGGTGCTCAACACCTTGCCCAGCTAATTTTTTGGTTTTTGTTTTGTAGAGATGGGGTCTCACCATGTTGCCCACACTGGTCTTGAACTCCTGGGTTCAAGCGGTCCTCCTGCCTCAGCTTCCCAAAGCACTGGCTTCACAGGCATGAGCCACTGTGCCCAGTCTGGTTTTTAAAAACTTTAAAACCCATTGAGTTGATGACCATTAATGGTTGAAACATTTGAATACATCTGTCCTCAGCAGTACTTTGTGCGACATTTCCAATACTTAGTATTAAACAGAGACACGGGAGTGTCACCATGAAGAAGTGACAGCTTGGCCAGGCGCAGTAGCTCACACCTGTAATCCCAGCACTTTGGGAGGTCGAGGTGGTCAGATCACCTGAAGTTGGGAGTTCAAGACCAGCCTGACCAACATGGAAACCCCGTCTCTACTAAAAATACAAAATTAGCCGGGTGTGGTGGTGCATGCCTGTAATCCCAGCTACTCAGGAGGCTGAGGCAGGAGAATCTCTTGAACCTGAAGCCAGAGGTTGTGGTGAGCCGAGATTAAGCCACTGCACTCCACTCTGGGCAACAAGAGTGAAACTAAAAAGAAAAAAAAAGAAGAAGTGACAGCTTGGTGCACCCTGAATTCATGTGGGTTTTTTTTTTTTTTTCTTTCTGAGATGGAGTCTCACTGTTGCCCAGGCTGGAGTGCAGTGGTGTGATCTCGGCTCAACACAACCTCTGCCTCCTGGGTTCAAGTGATTCTCCTGCCTCAGCCTCCGGAGTAGCTGGGACTACAGGCGTGCACCACCATGCTGGCGAATTTTTGTATTTTTAGTAGAGACGGAGTCTCACTATGTTGGCTAGGCCGGTCTCGAAGTCCTGACCTCATGATCCGCCCGCCTCAGCCTCTCAAAGTGCTGAGATTACAGGGGTGAGCCACTGTGCCGGCTTTCGTGTTGATTTTCAAAACCCATCTCTTCAAATAGAGAGGACATTAAAAAGATTACAATTTCCAGAATGTTGACAAATGCAGTCATAGCACTCGTGTAGTGAACAGCTTGGGTTCTTGGGTAAGTGGTGAGCAGCATATGCACTTTTCTTGACTTGACTGCCTCATAGTCTGGCAGGAATCCGTGCCTGTTGTGACCAGCTCAGGACGGTTCTGCGGGCAAGGCAGGCCAGCAGAACCCGCATTTGCAATTCAGCCTGCAAAGCCTTATTCTTGGAGCCTATGCTAAACGAGCTGCTGATCCTGAGGCGGACGAAACAGTCAAACGCCATTCGTTTCCACTGCAACCCTGAAAAAAGCTGGGTTTGGTAGGGCCCCTAGGTGGGATTTGGTAGCCCCGCCCTCAGGCACGGCACACCCAGAGGCCACGCATGCTCGCTGCAGGCCTGGCTGGCCTTTGCCCTTGCAGTCAGGGGGAATACAGTTGGCCAACCCCCAACCTGAGAAAGCTCAAAATCCCCTTTCCCAGCTACTGGCTGCCTCCTTCCCTCTTGGCCATTAGTCAGCCCTGAAGTGTGCAGCCCATAATGATTTCCACACCTAATGGAATCATCCAAGCTGGAGCCTCCCTGCCCCGATCCCTGTGTCTTCCGGACATTCTTCCCACAAAACCCTAAGAAAAAAGGATTGTGTGGCCTCCTGGGAGATTCACAATGCATGTTAGCATATGAAAGACTCTGAAAAGTCCAGCACTGGAGAAACCGGTTTAACCTTTTTTTTTTTTAATCCTCGGATTTTACAAATTTATTTGTCCACAAACACCCCCTGCTGCCCCTTTTTCCCCTACCCTTCCCCTAAAGTTCCTTTGTGGCTGGGGCCACCCCTGGGAATAACTGTGGAGTAAATGAACTGGATCTTTGTTTTAAACGCCTCCCAATACATCTCAGACCTCAAGAACCACCGCCGCCCCTTGTCTTAAGTCTCTTTCCCATCTCCCTTCTCTCAAGTCCTGCCCACCTTCCTGAATCCTAGTGTCCCCAGGCCCCTGGGGAGGAGGAGGAGGATTGTGGTCGAAAACAAAGGACTTGAGTATAAAGAGTTACCCCGCCAGGAGAATTGGCCCGGCTCTTAACTACTTAGCCAGTGGATGTCTCTCTAATTCAGGCCTTGCAGGCACTGTTGCCTGGAAGATGGGGGAAGGGGAGGGGAGGAGGTATGAAGCCCTAGAAGCTTCGGATTCCTAGTCTTCTCACGTGAGGACCCATGTTAATTCTTGCTTCTCTTTTCCAATGGACGCCCGTGTGACAAGAGCAGAAATCCATACCATCCTCCCCTCTGGAGTGGCACGTCCCTGTGTTCTCCCTGGGGCCATCTCTGGAGGCAATCTGCTTCTCCCATCCTCCACTGGGATTTTCACCTCTGCCCCCCACCCCTCTCCCTTACCACAAACACCCTCAAGCCTAGTTAAGCAAACTTTCTCCCTCTGGCCAGGTCAGTCCATCTGTAGGCCAAACACCACGTGCTGGACCACGCTGAGCAGGAGACAAGAGGCTAGGAGAAACCCCAGCTGCCAGCCCACTCCTCCCACCCCACGGGAGGAGAGGCTGTCGGACAGGGAGGCGTTGGCCAGCCCCCCAGTGGTGTTGGCCATCTCTTCCACCGGGACCCTAGGAGCCAGCAGCTTGGAGAGGAGGCTGCTGAACCTGCTCACAGTGGTGGCCACTGGTTCTGGGGACGGGCCTGGACTGGACGTGGTGAGGTTCAGCTCTTCGGGGTCCACACAGAGGCCATCGGAGGAGCGCCCAAAGGCCACCTGGCTGAGGTCCAGACCGGCCACGGAGCCCGGAGAGGTGCATGGCACGTCGGTGACACGCCCGGAGCCCTCCATCCAGTCCCGCAGCCACTCCAGGCGGCAGTCGCAGCACCACGGGTTGCGGAAGAGGAAGAGGTGGCCCAAGAAGAAGCCAGGCTGGAAGGCGGCCCAGGCGAGCACGGTGAGGCGGTTGCCATTGAGGTGCAGGGCAAGGAGGCCCGAGAGGTTCTGGAAGGCGCCCTCCTCCACGAAGGCGATGCTGTTGCGATCTAGGTAGAGCAGCTCAAGCTCGGCCAGGTCGGCGAACCAGGCGCGCGCCACGTGGTCCAGCGCGTTGCCACCCAGGTTGAGTGTGCGCAGGCGCCGCAGGCCGCGGAAGGCATCAGCCGGGAGCTCGGCCAGCAAATTGTCGTTGAGCAGCAGGTGCTCCAGGACGCTGCAGTCTCCGAAGGCGCCGGCGTGCACGACACGGACGCGGTTGGCCTGCAGGCTGAGCGAGCGCAGGCGACGCAGGCCCTGCAGCGAGCTGGAGGCGACCGCCTCGATGCGGCCGCGTTCCAGGTGCGCGTGCGTCAGGTTAGTCAGGCCGCGCAGCGCGCCCGGCACGCGGCGGAACAGGTTGTCGAAGGCCGAGAGCTCGCGCAGGGCCGGCAGCTCGGCCAGTAGCCGCTCGGGCACGCTGAAGAGGCGGCAGGCGGCCAAGTCCAGGCGGCGCAGGCGGCCGAGCGCCACGAAGGTGCGCGCGTGCAGGTAGCGCAGATCGCCGTTGTGCGCCAGGCGCAGCTCGGCCAGACGTGGCAGACCCTTGAAGGCGCCAGGCGTGATGAAGGACAGGTTGTTGTGGCGCAGCGACAGGCGGCGCAGGGACGGCAGTGTGCCGAAGGCCCGCTCGCCCAGGAAGCGCAGGCCGTTCCGGTCCAGGTCGATGGAGACCGCTTCGCACGGGAACTCGGCCGGCACCCGCAGGAGTCCGGCGCGGTCGCAACGCACAGAGCAGCCGCGCTCCATGGTGCTGCAGGCGCAGGCGGACGGGCAGGCGCGCGCGCAGGCCCCCATGGCCTGGGCGCTGGGCAGGCCAAGGACCACCGCTACGGGGATGGGGCGGCGTGGGGGTGGGGGGAGGTGTTGGGAAGGAGAAGAAAAGAGAAAAAAGAAGCAACAGTCAGCCAAAAGTCACCCCAGGAAAATTCCTGCCTGCCCTGGCAGCAGGATGCAGGCCCTCCACCGAGTTATCCTGTGTCCTGCACATGGCCTCTTCCCACCTCTGCAGCCTCACACGGGTTTATCCACCTAAGACACCCGCTCCTTTGCTTTCCAGTTACCTTAATCAGCAAAACTACCCCGTTCTAAACTCCCTCCTGCCTGTACCCCCCACTTGTGTGCTTCTAGTGTGGCAGGCCAGCTGTCACTCATGCAGGCCTCCGTAACAACTCTTTCAGCACTGACCGAATAGTTAAATATTAAAAGCTGGCGGGTCCCAGTGGTTGACGCCTGTAATCCCAGCACCTTGGGAGGCCGAGGCGGGCGGATCACCTGAGCTCAGGAGTTCACACCAGCCTGGGCAACATGGTGAAACCCCGTTTCTACTAAAAATACAAAAATTAGCCAGGTGTGGTGGTGGACACCTGCAATCCCAGCTACTCGGGAGGCTGAGGCATGAGAATCACTTGAACCTGGGAAGCGGAGCTTGCAGTGAGCCAAGATCACACCACTGCACTCCAGCCTGGGCGACAGAGCAGTACTCAGTCTCAAAAATAAATAAATAAATAAATATTAAAAGTTAAAAGATCCAGTGCCGTTATACAAAGGCTGGGAGGTAACAAAAGCCCAACAAGAGTTTTGCCCAGGCCTTTCCTGGGTCTTATAGCATGACAAGATAATGAAACAATTCTTAACAGGACCCATTTAGGATTAAACAAGTTTTACTGGGGATCTAAACTCCCCAGACCTCCACAAACAAGTTTATTGGGGGTCTGAACAAACTCCCCAAACCTCCATGATTTAGCAGGAGACAAGATATGGGTAATCACCCTGGCACCTGGGCCCATCTAGATTAAGTCAATTTATTGAGGCTCCAGAGGAAGGTCTTCAAAACTCAGATTTTAGTCATAGATTAGAAGAAGTTATTCACTTTTGTCTTTAGATGAATGCACACTTACACGTAGACATATAGCTTAGAAGGTATATAAGTTCTGGACCGGGCACAGTGACTCACGACTGTAATCCCAGCACTTTGAGAGGCCAAGGTGAGCATTTCACCTGAGGTCAGGAGTTCGAGACCAGCCTGGCCAACATGGCAAAACCCTGTCTCTATTAAAAATACAAAAATTAGCCAGGCGTGGTGGGTAATCCCAGCTACTCAGGAGGCTGAGGCAGGAGAATTGCTTGAACCCGGGAGGCAGAGGTTGCAGTGGGCTGAGATAATGCCATGGCACTCTAGCCTGGGCAAAAAAAAAAAAAAAAAAAATTATAAGCTCTGGAAAACTTTGTAATTTTGAGTTAGCCTATAGATAATTTCCAGGCCTCCCTGTAACCAGTTACAGAAATAATAACTCCCTCTTTTCCTAGTTCATCTGCATCTCGTTATTGGGCCATGAGAAATAGCAGCCCTGCCCTCAGTTTGGTCGGGGAACACTAGAATGCAGCCTTAAGGGTTTGTTGTCTGCAGGCTTGGGGGGATCTCCAAGTGCATCACTGTAGCCTACTCTCTAGACCTGCGCTGCCAAATACAGTAGCCAGTAGCCCCATGGGCTACTAAGCATTTGAAATGTGGCCAACCCAAATTGAAATGTGCTATGCATATACAAGACACACCAGATCTCAAAGACTTAATACAAAAAAAGAGTAAAATACTGCATCCATGATTTTTTTTTTTTTTGAGACAGAGTCTCCCTCTGTTGCCCAGGCTAGAGTGCAGTGGTGCGATCTCGACTCACTGCAACCTCCACTTCCTGGGTTCAAGCAATTCTTCTGCCTCAGCCTCTCGAAGAGCTGGGATTACAGGCATGTGCCACCATGCCTGGCTAATTTTTGTATTTTTAGTAGAGACAGGGTTTCACCATGTTGACCAGGCTGGTCTCGAACTCCTGACCTCAGGTGGTCCACCCGCCTCGGCCTCCCAAAGTGCTGGGATTACAGGCATGAGCCACCGTGCCCAACTGCATTAATGATTTTTATACTGATTACATGTTACAATGGTATTTTAGATTTATTGGGTTAAATAAAATATTAAAATAATGTTAACTTTAATTGGGTTAAATAAAACATTAAAATAATGTTTATATTTACCTTTTCTAATGTGACTACTGAGAATTTTTAAACATGTGGCTTGTGTTATATTTCTGTTGGTGCTACTATAGTTCCTCTCACCAGAAGAATAATTTCTGAGCACCCCCACTGAGTAAATTATGCCTCAAGGAGAAGGGAGAATTAGGGAGCCAGAGATTGGGAATAAAAGAAAAGCCTATCAATCAATTTCTGTTTTTAACAGTCACTAAAATTCAGCCAAAAGGACAGCATACTAAATAAAATAAATGACCTTCTTGCACATCTCAAAAGAATTAATTATAGACACTCTGCAGTTAAGTTCCATTCACCAATCCTTGCCTGCTAGAAACTTTTTAAAATCATCACAGAAGAGTAAGTTGCTTATGTTACTTTCATTCTGAGCATTTGAATGGAAGACCAGATAAAGACTTCAAAAGCCAACCAGTAGACTTGCCACCTCCAGCAAAGTAGAATGTCATGAGGCTGGGCAGGGTGGCTCATGCCTGTAATCCCAGCACTTTGGGAGGCCGTAGCAGGTGGATCACCTGAGATTAGGTGTTCGAGACCAGCCTGGCCAACATGGTGAAATGCTGTCTCTATTAAAAGTACAAAAATTAGCTGGGCGTGGTGGTGCACACCTGTAATCCTAGCTACTCAGGAGGCTGAGGCAGGAGAATTGCTTGAACCTGAGAGGTAGAGGTTGCAGTGAGCTGAGATCATACCACTACACTCTAGCCTGGGTGACAGAGTGAGACTCCGTCTCAAAAAAAAGTACGATGTCGTGGCCTGCTACCCTGTGGAAGCCAGAGGCCCCACGCCCAATCTTGAGGACCAATGGAAAAGGCAGCATGGTAGATGCACAATGTTTATTTCGTGGCCAGGGACAGCTCTATCTGAAATTCCTGCAGGGAAACAAATGGTATCCAGATGTAAATATGCCCACTGATTCCTAATTTCTGCCCCTCCTCATCAGTACTCCTGAATTCCTAGCAAACACCTTTGGCCTGCCGTTCACTTCTTCCCATTCGGTACACATTACCCGGCCTTGCCTACCTAAGTTCCTGCAGAAACCTGAAGGCCCCAAAAGGGATGTGTATAATATGCTCAGTGCCACCTCTGTAGCTCTGCTTGGTTTCCAGTGTCTTTTCAGGTCATCTGTTATGGACACTCCATGTTTTCTAAGCGGCTGAGAAGTGGATCCAGCCCTCTCAGATGTAGCTGAAGAGCACTCAGGTCTTTGAGCAGCCCTTCAGTTGTAAACTGGAGCCACTTCAACATTCTGATGTTGAGGATGCTTGACTTAGCTTTTCCATCTCCCTAAAAACTGTGAGATAGACACAGCTTCCAGCCAGGTTCTTGGGCTCTGTGCTGAGCCTGGCTGCAAACAGGGCTGCTGCTGGGCTGTTACAGAGACAGGGCCAAGAATATAACCCTAACTCCAGGCCTCAGCTGGAAAGAGGCGGAACCTTTTTCAATCAACCCTTCCAAATAGGTCAAGTAGAAAGCATCAGGTTTCTTTACAAATAGTCCTTCATTCTACTCTCTTCTCCTTTCTAATTAAGAAAAGTACACTTTCAATCATTTGACTCATGTTTATACCCCGCAATAGCTAGCATTGTTCCAGGCACACTGTATGGCTCGGTAAATGTTTGTAGAATTAAATGATGCCTTCCTTTTACGGATTCCTCTATTTATTTTAAAAACTCTTTGTTGGCCAGGCATGGTGGCTCATGCCTGTAACCCCAGCGCTTTGGGAGGCCAAGGTGGGCAGATCACTTGAGGTCAGAGGTTCAAGACTAGCCTGGCCAACATGGTAAAACCCCATCTCTACTAAAAATACAAAAATTAGCCGGGTGTGGTGATGCATGCCTGTAATCTCAGCTACTTGGGAGGCTGAGGCATGAGAATCACTTGAACCCAGGAGGTGGAGGTTGCAGTGAGCTGAGATTGCACCACTGCACTCCTAGCTCTGGGCCACAGAGCTAGACTCTGTCTCAAAAAATATATATATATTTGTCAAGGAACTCCTAGGATTACAACAGGCAGGATACAACCAATTTGTATAATGCAAGAGATCAGAAACGTAGCTGCCTACGTTCAAAAAACATATATGAGAAGAATGAAAGCGAAGCTTTTCAATGTACACCCCTTTTAGCCTTTTAAACTTTGAACCATGTGGATGTAGTACCTATTTCAAAAAATAGATTAGAGTTTAAACCTTAATTAAACACTCAAGAATTTGTCACTATTAGAGACATATTTTTAGCCTCTGAAACTTTGATAGCCATTAGGAGGAATAACTAATTTACTGGATTATTTAGTGAAATTTAAATTAAGCCAAGGCCAGGCACAGTGACTCATACCTGTAATCCCAGCACTTTGTAAGGCTGTGGCAGGAGGATCGCTTGAGCCCAGGAGTTTCAGACCAGCCTGGGCAATATAGTGAGACCTCCGTCTCTACAAAAAAATAGAAAAATTAGCCATGCACAGTAGTGTGCACCTGTAGTCCCAGCTGCTCAGGAGGCTGAGGCAGGAGGATTACTGAGCCCAGGAGTTCGAGGTTACAGTGAGCTATGATTGGACCACTGAACTCCAGCCTGGGCAACAGAGCAAGACCTTGTCTCCCTTTAAAATAATAAATTAAGTCAATTAAATTCTCAGAACTGACAGCAAAACTGTATTGGTTTATCTGGTATGAAGACTAAGTAATATTTAGTGGGCCAGAAAAGCAAGGTACCAAAAAAAAACATTATTTTAATAATATATGTGGATGAGTTCTACTGTGATCATGGCAGAGTCACTTCTATCAGACTAACATTCCCACTGCTAGCTATGGTAGACTCTGGACAAATGTTTTTTTAATTGTTTTAGCCAGGCATGGTGGCTCATGCCTGTAATCCCAGAACGTTGGGAAGCCAAGGTGGGCAGATCACTTGAAGTCAGGAGTTCAAGACCAGTCTGGCCAACATGGCGAAACCTGTCTCTACTAAAACTACAAAAAAAAAAAAAAAAAAAATAGCCAGGCGTGGTGGCACATGCCTATAATCCCAGCTACGCAGGAGGCTGAGGCAGGAAAATTGCTTGAACCTGGGAGGCAGAGGTTGCAGTGAGCTTGGATTGTGCCATTGCACTCCAGCCTAGGCTGCAAGAGCAAAACTCTGTTTCAGAAAAAAAAAATTGTTTTAAAGCACCAGAGAACAACCAAAACAAGCAATCAGAGTCAATGCAACCCTTGAAGGAAGAGATACAAACTAGGTGAGAGGTGTATCTAACTGATTTTTCTCTTAGGACATTTTTTTTTTTTTTTTTTTTTTTTTTTTTTGGTGAAACAGGGTCTCTTCTCTCTGTTGCCCAGGAGTACAGTGGTACAATCTTGGTTCACTGCAGCCTTGACCTCCCTGGGTCCAGGTAATCCTCCCACCTCAGCCTCCCAAGTAGCTGAGACTACACGTATATACCACCATGCCCAGCTAATTTTTTGTAGAGACAAGGTTTTACTATGTTGCCTAGGCTGGTCTTAAACTCCTGACCTCAAGAGATCCTCCCGCCTCGGCCTCCCAAAGTGCTGGGATCACAGGCATGAGCCTCTGTGCCTGGCTCTCTCAGGGCATTTTCAAGTCCGCACAGCACATGGGGAGTGGAGCTCAAGCAGAAAGCAAGTTGAAAACTTAGAAGTCAGCATTTATAGCTGCCACAGTGGCTGGAAATTGAGGAAGGAAAACATGGAAAAGAGTGAGCCTCAAAAGAGGAGCCACAAAGTTAGTACACAGGTTCCCCTTATGTCCTTGGCTGAGTCCTGAAGGGCATATGTGTGGGATGACTCCAAGGAGCCCAAGGGGCAAACAAGAACTAAACACCAAAAGACCTAAACAGATTTCAGCAATTACCCAGTGACAGGAGGCAGTTTAAGAGGTCAAGGTCCAGTCCAGGCACAGTGGCTCACACCTGTAATCCCAGCACTTTGGGAGAGCAAGGCAGGCGGATCACTTGAGGTCAGGAGTTCGAGACCAGCCTAGCTAACATGACAAAACCCCATCTCTACTAAAAATACAAAAAAATTAGCCGGGTGTGGTGACACCTGTAGTCCCAGCTATTCGGGAGGCAGAGTAGCTGAGGGTACGGGATTATAGGCAGAGGTTGCAGTGAGCTGAGATCACACCACTGCACTCTAGCCTGGGCAACAGAGCAAGACTGTCTTAAAAAAAAAAAAAAAAGTTCAAGGTCTGCCAAGTTAGAGGAGCTTGCCAAATACCTTGAGCTTTCCACTGAAACCCCAAAGCACCATGCCTCAGGAATGGAGACCATTTCCCAGGACTAAGGGCAAAACTCAAGTAGGCCTACCCTTAAAAAGCCTGAAACCAAGCCTTTTGGGTAACAAGGTGATCTGCCAGTAATTTAACTGAATACCAGAACAAAATTCTATACTCTTCAACAGAAGACAAGAGAATCCAGAGTTTCTACCACTGTCATCCACAGTATCCAGTGTACAACCAACTACTACTAGACATGTGAAGAAGCAGCAAAACATGACATTTATCAAGAAGAAAAAATCAGCAGAACCAGATTCACAGATAGCCCACATGTTGGAATTACCAAGCAAAGATTTACTGTAAATATGTTAAGGAATTTCCAGGAAAAGATGGGTATCATAGGCAAAGACATGGGGGATCTGAATTTTAGAAGAGGTATGGAAACTCTAAAAACAAACCCAGTAGAAATCTTAGTACTGAAATAATACAATAGCTGAAATTTTAAAAATAATTGAACAAGATAAATAGCACATTAGACACTGCAGAAGAAAATCTTTATAAGCTTGAAGAGAGGTCAATAGTTATTAACCAAAGTGAAGCACACAGAGAAAAAGAAAAAGACTAGGGGAAAAGTTATCAAAGCCTCAATGACCTGTGGAACAATTTCAAGCAATTAGACTAATATACATGTATGTGGAGTCCCAGAGGAGAGAAGATAGAGAAGATGGCCAGAAGATAATTGATGACAGTTTCCAAAATTTGATGAAAACAAGCAGCTTAGGAAGCCCCAAGTAACATAAAACTCATTCACACGCACATACAGCACATCATAGCCAAACTGCTGAGAACCAAGGATAGAAACTTCTTAAAAGTATCCAAAACAAAAAGATATATTACATAGAATAAAAAATAGTAAAAGATAATCAGAGTTATGGTCTGAATATTTGTATCCAACTTCCAAATTTATATGTTGAAATCCTAACCCCCAAGGTGATGGTATTAGGAGGTGGAGACTTTGAGAGGTGCTTAGGTCATGAGAGTAAATAATAATGGGATTAGTGCCTAGGCGCAGTAGCTCATGCCTGTAATCCTAGCACTTTGGGAGGCCAAGGTGGGTGGATCACCTGAGCCCAGGAGTTTGAGATCAGCCTGGGCAACATGGCGAAATCCTGTCTTCTACCAAAAAATACAAAACTTAGCTATGTGTGGTGGCACGTGCCTGTAGTCCTAGCTACTTGGGAGGCTGTGATGGGAGGATCACTTGAGCCCAAGAGACAGAGGACGCAGTGAGTGGAGATCATACCACTGCATTCCTGCCTGGGCCACAGAGCCAGACCTTGTCTTAAAAAAAAAAAAAAAAAAAAAAAAAAGGGATTAGTGCCCTTATAAAGAGACCTCAGAGAGCTTCCTTCCCTTTCTGTCAGGTGAGGACAAAAAGAGAAGGGACCTGCAGAATGGGCCTTCACCAGACACCAAACCTGATGGTGCCTGGATCTTGGACTTCCCAGCCTCCAGAAGTGAGAGAAAGAAACGCGTGTTGTTTATAACCCACCCAATTCATGGTATTTTTGTTACACCAGCCTGAATGGACTAAGACAATGTCTGGCTTCTCATGAACAGTGGAGGCCATAAGACAACAGGATGACATCTTTAAATGCTAAATGTAAAGCAAAACCTGGCAACCTAGAATTCTCTCTCTCTCCAGTGCAAATATCTTCAGAAATGAAGGGCAATAGAGATACTTTCAGGTAAACAAAATCTGAGAAAATTCATCTCCAGCAGATCTTCTGCACAAGAAATGAAGACATTCTTCATTCTGAAGGAAAATGCTAGATGAAAATTAGGTCTACAGGAAGGAATAAAGAGCAATGGAAATGATAAGTATGTTACTAAATATAAAAGATTACTGTTTTCTCACCTTAATTGCTTAAAAGACAAGTGACTATTTAAAGCAAAAATAACAATGTATTGTAGAGTTTATAACGTATGTAAATGAAAACTATGACAACGATTACATAAGGGATGAGAAGGGAGGTGAATTTAATTGTACTCTCGTAAGGATCTTATATTAGAGTTGAAGAAGTATAAGATTCATTCAAGGTAGACCATGATAAGGATGCATAGTATAATCCATGGAAAGTGAAAAGAATCTTAACACCTACATCACACCATACACAAAATTCATTTTAGATGGACCGTAAACCTAAACGTAAAAGCTAAAACTTATACAGCTTCGTGGAGATGACACAGGAGAGTATCTTTGTTACTTAGAGGTAGGTAAAGATTTCTTGGGACAAATAAAGAGGAGAAGAAAAAGCAATAACCATAAAATTTTAAATAATAATAAATTAGACTTCATCAAAATGTTTAACATCATTAGACTTCTGCTTTCTTTTTTTTCTTTCTTTCTTTTTTTTTTTTTTTTTTTTTTTTTTTTGAGATGGAGTTTCACTCTTGTTGCCCAAGCAATGGCACAATCTTGGCTCATGGCAACCTCTGCCTCCCAGGTTCAACCAGTTTACCGTGCCCAGCCAACTTCTGCTCTTTGAAAGACACCGCAAAGTGAATGAAAATACGGGCAATAGACCGTGAAAAAATATTTGTAAGTCACATATCTCATTAAAGACTTGTATCTAAAATATATAAAGAACTCCTGGCAGGGCGCAGTGGCTCACACCTGTAATCCCAGCACTTTGGGAGGCTGAGGCGGGCAGATAATGAGGTCAGGAGTTCGAGACCTGTCTGGCCAACATGGGGAAACCCCATCTCTACTAAAAATACAAAAATTAGCCAGACGTGGTAGCACATGCCTGTAATCCTAGCTACTCAGGAGGCTGAGGCAAGAGAACTGTTTGAAACTGGGAGGCGGAGGCTGCGGTGAACTGAGATCAAGCCACTGCACTCCAGCCTGGGGAACAGAGCGAGACTCTGTCTCACAAAAAAAAAAAAAAAAAGAAAGAAAGAAAAAGAAAGAAAAGAAAGAAAGAAAATATATAAATAATTCCCAAAACTCAGTAAGAAAATAAACAATCCAATTAATAAATGGGTAAAACATTTGAAGAAACATTTCACCAAAAACGGTAGAAGATAAATAAGCACATGAAAAGATGCTCAACATCATTGGTTGTTAGGGAGATGCAAATTAAAGTAGCCACCTATTCGAACGACTAGAAATAGAAAGACTGGCCATACTGTAAGAAGACAGCAGTCTGCAGCCCAGAAAAGAGCTATCACCAGAACCCAACCATGCTGGCACCCCAATCTTGGACTTTCAGCCTCCAGAATTGTGATAATAAAAATTTCTGTTGCTTATAAGCTACTCAGTTTATGGAACTTTGACGCAGTAGCCTGAAGGGACTAGAACAGGTGCAAAGTGTTGGAGAACATGTGGAACCATTGGGACTCTCTTACAAGGCCAGTGGAATTGAAAACAGGACTTCCCCACTGGAAACAATGAGGTTGTTTCTTTAAAAGTCAAACAAATGCCTACCTTATAATCCAGCCATTCTACTCATAGGGAAATAAAAGCATATGCCTATACAAAGACTTTGGCAGCTTTATTCTTAATAGCCCAAAACTGGAAACAACGCAAATGTCCATCAATAATTGAATGAGCAAACAAATGATGATATAGCCATATAATGGAATACTACTCAGCAATCAAAAGGAATGGCTATTGGAAAGTTCTCAAAAGAAGCTGTACAAATGGCCAACAAACATGAAAAAATGCTTGGCAGGGCACAGTGGCTGACACCTGTAATCCTAGCACTTTGGGAGGCCAAGGCAGGCAGATCATGAGGTCAGGATTCAAGACCAGCCTGGCCAACATGGTGAAACCCCATCTCTACTAAAAATACAAAAATTAGCCGGGCGTGGTGGTGTGCACCTTAGTCCCAGCTACTTGTGGGGCGAGGCAGTGGGGGCAGGGTGGCGCTGAGGCAGGAGAATCACTTGAACCTGGGAGGCAGAGGCTGCAGTGAGCCAAGACTGTGCCACTGCACTCCAGCCTAGGTAATAGAGTGAGACTCTGTCTCAAAAAAAGAATTTGCTTAGGGCTAAGCTTGCTATAGACATTAGTCCATTTAATATGACAGCCATGCAAGGTAAGGATCATTCTTCTCTTCTCATGAAGGAGGAAACTGAGGTTCAGAGTGGTTAAATGATGCCAACCTTTGTTTGTTTTTCACTATACTGTACTATCTCCCACCCCACACACCTAGCCCTTCTGCGCTTTCATTGCTTTAACTATAAACTGAAGAAACTGCATACTATAGTTTGAACATGTCCTCCAAAGTTCACATATTGGAGACTTAAACCCCACTGCAACAGTGTTGAGAGGTGGGCCCTTTAAGAAGTGGTTAGGTTGTGAGGCCTCTGTTCTCATGAATAGATTAATATCATTATTGCAAAAGGAGATTTGTTACAAAAGCAAGTTCAGCCCCATCTTGCTCTCTCACACTTCCACCTTTCGCCGTGGGACGGCACCGCTCGAAGGCCTTCCCTTGATGTGAGACCCTCGGTCTTGGACTTCCCAACCTCCAGAACTGTAAGAAATAGATATCTGTTCTTTATAAATTGCCCAGTCTCTAGTAATAGCAGCACAAAATAGACTAAGACACTGCACTTCCTGGTCTTTGAGAGTCGTTGTAGCTTTCATTTTCCCTGGTTTGACAGCAGGTGTTACCAACCACTGCCTCTAAGAAAAAAATACCCCACTCAGAGCTCCATGTGTCTTGCCGCCTCCTCCCAGCCACAGCTGTTTGCACTGCAGATGAACACTTTGACCTAAACAGAGCTAAACAGATTCTTTCCTTCTCTGTGAAAATGGAATAGGCACTGAATGACTGGTCAGTAAGTAAGGTCATGTGAGCATCAACCTGTCTAGCTTTGGGGCTGGGATTTGTACCAAAGCCATGTGCAGGTCAAAGTTATGGGGGAGCAGGAGCCAAAGGCAAGATGAGGAAGCTGGTGTATTGTTTTAATCAGTTCAGGCTGCCATAACACTCTACCATAGACTGGGTGGCTTACAAACAACAGAAATTGATTTCTCACAGTTCCAGAGGCTGGAAAATCCAAGATCGAGATAGATTCTGTGTCTGCCAAGGGCCCATTTCTTGCTTCATAGACAGCTGTCTTCTCACTGTGTCCTCACATGGTGGAAGGGGCATGGGAGCTCTCCGAGGACTCTTTTATGAGGGCACTAATTCCATTCATGAGGGCTCCACTCTCAGGACCTGATCGCCTCCTAAAGGCCCCACCTCCTGATACCATCGTCTTGGGGAGTTGGGTTCAGTATATGAATTGGGTGGGGAGTGGGGTCACAAACATTCAGACCATAGCATGAGCAGAGAGAGGAATAGATCTGATGTGAGAATCACAGAGATGGAGCTCACAAAGCCCATGGAGAGCAGGAAGCTGCTGGCCAGCCCTCTAGTTCCCATGAGACCCTACTAGAGCTGTTTCTATGACATTTCTCTGGTTCCATTTCGGAAATTCACTAAAGACATCTTTGTGGACAAGTAGATTTCTGTTTGTTGCAAGCAAACCATCTCTGATTGTAGTCGACATTTGACATCTTTTCTGGCTTCCTTTTAAGCACTCTTTCCACATTTAGGGAATTTCCAACATCATAAGTCCTGCCTCCTCAACATGGAAGCCGGAAACTCTCTTTCTCAACTCCCCTTCCAGTTAGGTCTCAGGCATGTGACATAGCTTTGTCAATAAGACACCCAGTGAAACTTGGATTCAGAAGTAGGCAGCAGGCAGAAACCATTGTCTGGCCAGAATGGTGGAAGAGGCTTTTAGGCTTACATTTCTGGCACCCAGTACCCAACATGATTCCTGGCGCAGCCATGTATGGCCACCAATGGCAGTGGCCACAGGGTTTTTGCTGGAGCTCCCCACTTCCTGGTTTAGGCATTGCTCTGGGCAGGGTGGCCTCTAGTAGGAAGCCTGGGAATACCTAATGTCCCTAACCAAACTCCTTCTTGGCTTCAACGACCTAGAGTAGATGCTTTGCAGCAAGAGTCCTGAGCAATGTTCTGAATCAGACAGGCTCCCTGAATCTCTCTAGAACCATCTCCCTCCTCCTGGCCTCTCCTCCTTTTCCTGAAGAACCATGTGATGCAATGGTGGGATCTCGGCTCACTGCAACCTCTGCCTCCCGGGTTCAAGCGATCCTCCTGCCTCAGCCTCCCAAGTAGCTGGGACTACTGGTGCGCACCACCACACCTAGCCAATTTTTGTATTTTTAGTAGAGACAGGGTTTTACCATGTTGGCCAGGCTGGTTTTGAATCACCTGCTCAAGTGATCCACCCTCCTCAGCCTTCCAAAGTGCTGGGATTACAGGCATGAGCCACCGCGCCCAGCCAGTGACCTCTTCACCTTGACAGAGAAAACAACTCAAATTCAGTACCAGGCAGCACCCCTCAACCAAAAGGAAACTCCTCCCCATTCACTGACAGGAAATATATAACATCGAATCAAACACTGTTTAGGACACCCCTGGTTTTGCTGAATCCAAATGAAAAAATAGTCTTTCCCGGAATCAGCAGTGATCATTCCAAAAACAAATCTCCTTGGCCATTCAGAGCTGAGTTCCATGGGAATACCTTGGCCAGAAAAACATTTACCAAATTAAAAATAAAGATTACAGTTTGCGAAAAGAGAAGGTAAAACTCATTTGGCAGTTGCTTAGCAATTTCTCTTCTTGCACCGGTATTTTGGGGAAGGATCCATCTGGAAATTGGAAAAGGCTTCAGTGCTTTTTTTTTCCCCAGCCTGAGGCAGGGAGGGGAAGATGGGAAATGTAGCAGGACTGGCCTGGGCTCATGATAGGTCCCTACTCAGCCAGCCTCTGTCATTACTCCCGGATTCACATGCAGAGCTTTCCAGACCATGCAGTCTTAAAACACTCCCCTGAGGGCACAGCCTCTTGACCTAGTTCTCTCATAAACTCTAAGGACACTAACTCTCCTCCCTGTTCTCTCACACTGCTTTTTTTTTTTTTTAAACAAACAAACAAACCTCAGGCTGGGCGCGATGACTCACACCTGTAATCCCAGCACTTTGGGAGGCCAAGGCAGGCAGATCACCTGAGGTCAGGAGTTTGACACCAGCCTGGCCAACATGGTGAAACCCTGTCTCCACTAAAAATACAAAAAATTAGCTGGGTGTGGCATCACGCACCTGTAGTCCCAGCTACTTGGGAGGCTGAGGCAGGAGAATCACTTGAACCTGGGAGGCGGAGGTTGCAGTGAGCCGAGATCGCACCACTGCCTTCTAGCCTGGGCGACAGAGCAAGACTCTCAAAAAAAAAAAAAAAACTTCAGACAACCTCTGTCTCTCAGTTTCCTCATCTGTAATGTGTAGACAGCTATGGGGGACAGATGCATCTCATTGCAGATAAATGTGAAAACACTGACCCAAGCTAGGCGTGGGTTCTATAAACCATTCTTGTCACAGGATTTAACCTCATCAAGGCACAAATCCTTCAAAGACCATGTGGAGGCCAGGGGCAGTGGCTCATGCCTATGATCCCAGCACTTTGGGAAGCCAAGGTGAGAGGATCACTCGAACCCAGGAGTTCAGGATCAGCCTGGGCAACATGACAAGACCTCATCTCTATGAAAAACAGAAAAATTAGCTAGGTGTGGTGATGTACACCTGTGCTCCTAGCTACTTGGGAGGCTGAGGTGGGAGGATTGCTTAAGCCGGGGAGGTCAAGGCTGCAGTGAGCTCTGCCTGTGCCACTGTACTCCAGCCTAGGTGACAGAGTGAGACCTGTCTTTAAAAAAAAAGGATTGGCTGGGCACGATGGCTCACGCCTGTAATCCCAGCACTTTGGGAGGCTGACACAGGCAGATCACAAGGTCAGGAGTTCGAGACCAGCCTGGCCAACATGGTGAAACCCCATCTCTACTAAAAATACAAAAATTAGCTGGACGTGGTGGCGCATGCCTGTAACCTCAGCTACTCGGGAGGCTGAGGCAGGAGACTCGTTTGAACCCTGGAGGCAGAGGTTGCAATGAGTCAAGATCATGCCACTTCACTCCAGCCTGGGCAACAGAGCAAGACCCTGTCTCAAAGAAAAACAAAACAAACACACACACACACACACACACAAAACACATACACACAACCCCTGACCCTCTTTGAAGACTCATAGTGTAGAGCAAGTCACATGTGAAAGACCCTTTAAAGCAAGTTAAGAGGTTCAGATATTATGCTGTGAACAGCGGGAAGAGCCCAGGGGTTAACATGGGGGAAGGAGGTCAAGGTATGTGCACCTATGCATCTGAGAAGTGGAGCACTTCCAGGAGCCCTGTGTGTCCAGAGGAGAATTGCTCTTGCCCCAAATTTCCCTGCTGCGAGCCACTTCTGATTTCCCCAAGGTCTTGTTTTGTGAGGCTCACTTAGTCATTTTTCTTTTTTTTTCTGGTCAAGGAGGTAGGGCACTATCCCTGCCTGCTTCTCGGGAACATATTGTCCGTATTGCTTGTGCCTTGCAGTCAGAGAAATATTCTCTGTGCTTGCTAGAGTGTGCTTTAAATTAAAGTGCCAGGGGATGTGGAGATGGTCATTAATTTTAAGTGCATCTATTGTTAGCAAATGATATCACTGCTGAGCTCTCCAACTTGTCACAAGAAGTCTGGATATATTTTGGGTTTCTGTAGCAGGGACAGTTCCTGTTTTGCAGTGTGCAGCTATGAATACTGTCTGCTTTCTGTGAGGAATGATAGAGCTTTTGGTGCACGTTTAAAATGATACTGGCTCTTGGAAGCAAACATTCTGTCCCAATGAGTCAATCAAGTTTCATATCCTTTCAAGGTAGGAGGAATGGCTAGAAGTTGGCTTTTGGCTGGGCGCGGTGGCTCACCCCTATAATCCCTGCACGTTGGGAGGCCAAGGAGGGCAGATCACCTGAGGTTTGGAGTTCAAGACCAGCCTGACCAACATGGAGAAACCCCGTCTCTACTAAAAATACAAAAATTAGCTGGGTGTGGTGGCGCATGCTGTAATCCCAGCTACTCAGGAGGCTGAGGCAGGAGAATCACTTAAACCTGGGAGGCAGAGGTTGCGGTGAGCTGAGATCGTGCCATTGCACTTCAGCCTGGGCAACAAGAGGGAAACTCAGTCTCAAAGGAAAAAAGAAAAAAAAAAAAAAGAAGTTGGCTGTTAGTAATTATATAAATATCAACTTCTGTTCTTTAGAGCCTCCTCGAGGTAGGAAGTCCTGTCCTATTTATCAAAGTGTTCCACGTGCCTTGCTCCAATTTTTGTATTGCTTATTTATTGAATCTCCTATAAAAGAATTTTCTCAAGGACAAAGACCATGCTATCATATTCCTCATAAATATCCCTCGAGCATATTGAAGGCACCCAGTGTATGCCTGTTGGTTGAACGGAGCAAGTTCTGGTTTTTGAAGAGGTGGAATAAAGGGAGGAAAACTCCATTACTCCTGTTTTAGAATGATCTGGTAAAATATTCTCTACCATGCCGGGCGCGGTGGCTCAAGCCTGTAATCCCAGCACTTTGGGAGGCCGAGGCGGGTGGATCACGAGGTCAAGAGATCGAGACCATCCTGGTCAACATGGTGAAACCCCGTCTCTACTAAAAATACAAAATATTAGCTGGGCATGGTGGTGCGTGCCTGTAATCCCAGCTACTCAGGAGGCTGAGGCAGGAGAATTGCCTGAACCCAGGAGGCGGAGGTTGCGGTGAGCCGAGGTCACGCCATTGCACTCCAGCCTGGGTAACATGAGTGAAACTCCGTCTCAAAAAAAAAAAAAAAAAATTCTTTACCAGCATCGCATACAAAGGTCTGTTACATAGACCATCATATCTCAAATAATTAAATTCACTTGAGGGTCAGAAAAAAACAGATTCTTTGTGTAGAATCATTTACTGAAGAACTTAAAGGATTTTTCCTCGGGTTATCTCAGTCAGATTGCAACAGCTAGAGCTGGGGAAATTATTGCATAATGAGTCTTCTTTGTATATTAAAGTGCACATAACAGGGCAAGAACCTTTGAAAAACAACTTCAGCATCCATAATCCCACAGTTCCAAGACATTTTTCATTTTTTCTTTTTCCTTTGGGAAGGTGGTTTCTTTAAGGGACTTTTGTTTTTAACTAAATGAGCTTAAAATAATGTGATTAGAAACCACTGTAGACCGGGCACAGTGGCTCACGCCATAATCCCAGCACTTTGGGAGGCCGAGGCAGGTGGATCACCTGAGCTCAGGGGTTCAAGACCAGCCTGGGCAATACGGCAAAACCATGTCTTTACTAAAAATACAAAAAAAATTAGCCAGGCCGGGCGCGGTGGCTCACGCCTGTAATCCCAGCACTTTGGGAGGCCGAGGCAGGTGGATCACGAGGTCAAGAAATCGAGACCATCCTGGTCAACATAGTGAAACCCCGTCTCTACTAAAAATACAAAAAATCAGCGGGGCATGGTGGTGCGTGCCTGTAATCCCAGCTACTCAGGAGGCTGAGGCAGGAGAATTGCCTGAACCCAGGAGGCGGAGGTTGCGGTGAGCCGAGATCGCGCCATTGCACTCCAGCCTGGGTAACAAGAGCGAAAACTCCGTCGCAAAAAAAAAAAAAAAAAAATTAGCCAGGAGCGGTGGCTGGTGCCTGTAGTTCCAGGCTACTCAGGAGGCTTGAGGCACAAGAATTACTGGAACCCAGGAGGTGGAAGTTGCAGTGAGCTGAGATCATGCCACTGCACTCCAGCCTGGGTGACAGTAAGACTCTGTCTCAAGAAAAAAAGAAAAGAAAAAAAAAACACTGTAGCTTTTGGTTATCACACCAATGAATTCATATCTGAAATTAGAATAAGAAATTCACCAAGAGGACTATTTCATATATTCGGCTCAGGAGTTTTGCTTTAGGCAAACAAAAATCCCCACCACCTGCCATCAGTGAAACCTGAGCAGAAGTCCAGATACAGCTGTCCCAGAACCCACTTAAAGACTCTATGGGTAGAAGTTCTGTGGCTTCCACACCTCTTCCCACCCCTGCACCCACCGGCAGGAGAACTCACCATGCAGAAGCAGGACCAGCATCCCTTGGCCCTTCATACACCCGGCGGCTTAGGACCACCCAGCCATGGGATCCCTACCTGAGGGGAGAAAGGACAGGTCACCCAGTGCCCAGGAGGGCCCCGTGAGAACCCTCCCATGCCTCCGCACTTCCTCCTGCATGCCTTGCCTTTCTTTCTTCCTCACATTCCTTCCTCCTCAACCACCCAGGTGTTGAGCTAAGAGAAACCAGTAACAACAGACAATCAGAAACTACCCGCAAATGGATGGATCTATCAGGAAACCCTTCATCAGGCTACAGCCCTGACAGCAACTCAGATGGCATCACTCACAACCCAGCAAGGAAATGGACGGAGAGGAAACCTCTGCAGAGAAGGGTTAGTGAATGGTCCTCAAAGGTTGCTTACCGTCCTGGGAGTCTGCCTGGTCCTGCTCCTCTAAGGCACCCCTCCACTCCCCCAGCCTATCCATCTCCCAAGTCAGGCAGCCACAGAGGCTAAAAATGGTCTGAGAGAGAAGTGGAGGTGGGGTCGCGGGGACGGGAGCGAGGGGTGAAGAGGAATAGTGGCTTGTGCAGGTTTGAGTGCTTATTTCTCTTTCTCCAGATTTAATGGCAGGAAAATCCTCTGTATCAGATGAGGATTAACAGAGATGAAAGAATGTGTCTGCCTTTCGAATCACTAAAGCCAGTGACAGATTTTGCTGACATACCAATCGGCTTTAGCCCCAGGCCTTGACCACCCTGGCCCTCTCTCCATCTGCCTGGCCCCTTTCTCTCCTTAAACCCTCCCGAGGCCCCATCCCCTTCCCTGACCCCAGCCCCAGCCCCAACCCGAAGCAATATGTAGCCTGAAATTGGCTTTCTGCCACCCAAATAGCATTATCAGCATTTTCAACAAGGACGCATTACATAACTTGGAGAGCTGGAGAAGGGACAGGACAGCTTAAAATATTTCCCCAAAATGCAGGCTGCTGATATCCTTTCTTTGAAGTGGTTGATGGTGAATGATCCAAAAGCAGACTAGAGAGAGGGTCCTTCCACTACAGGACGGCTAGAGGTTCCCACTGAGGTTAAGGCTGGAAGCGGTGGCCTAAGGCAGTGGGTCCAGGGGTCACCTTCAGAATCTGGCTGAGGTTTCTAAAACCCACCAGGACTCAGTTTAGGCCCTAGCTACTCAGAGTGTGGCCGGTGGACCAGCAGCAGCACCTGAGAGCTGGTTAGGAAAATAGTATCTCAGTGCCTTCTGCCCCTGCCCCAGACCTGTCGAATCACCATCTGCATTTTCTTTTTTTTTTTTTTTTTGAAAAGGAGTCTCACTCTGTTGCCCAGGGTGGAGTGAAGTAATGAGATCTCAGCTCACTGCAACCTCCGCCTTCCGGGTTCAAGAGATTCTCCTGCCTCAGCTTCCTGAGTAGCTAGGATTACAGACGCGTGCCACCACGCCCAGCTAATTTTTTGTATTTTTAGTAGAGACAGGGTTTCACCATGTTGGCCAGGCTGGTCTTGAACTCCTGACCTCAAGTGATCCACCTGCCTCGGCCTCCCAAAGTGCTGGGATTACAGGTGTGAGCCACCGTGCCTGGCCAGCATCTGCATTTTAACCAGGTTGGGAGGAGAAGGGGATTTCTGTGCCCGGTAAAGTTTGGAAGGCCCTGTTTTAGGAGACTGATGGAGTGGGTCTGATCAAAATGAGGGCAGCAGGGGGGGCCTGTTTCTCTAGCCCTTCTCGCCAGCAGTTCAGGTGCCCCCACATTCTCCTGGCCCCAGCAAGCCTTTGCTGTCTGCTAGGACAGCAATCCCAGGTATCCATGGCAACCTGCCAGGTTCTGGCCATGCAGGGCTTGGTGAGCCAGTGCTGAGGGGAGGAAGCCAGGAGTTCCCTTCCCACAACAAGGGTTCTGGATGCGAATCTAAGCATCTCAGGCCACCATGCCCTGGGGAATTTTTGTTTTCTTCCATTTGAACCTTGAAATCCAAAATGTGGCTAAACTTGTCTAACCTGCTGGAAAGAGGAGAATACTAGGATGTGGTGGGGATGTGGGTGGGGGAAGCCTCTCAAATGACATCTCTGTCCCCAGGGTTGGACTCACCTCGCTTATTAGATGACAGTAATGGGTAGCCTTCTCATTGTGACCACCGGCATTAGAGGTGGTCCCTGTAGCCATCACTCCAAGCCTTGGACCAATGAAGCCCCCACTCCCCCAAAGCACTCCAGAGGCCGAATTGCAACTGTCACAGCCAGCCTGTCTGTACCCACAACCTTTGTTTGCAGGTTTTTGGGTCGATCTTGGCTTCCACCTTCTCCAGGCCAGTGGGCCTGGTGCTCTGGCACTAGGATCCCACTAAGGAAGACCTTCTCCCCAATCTGTGAATTGAAACACTTCTCCCAAGTGGAAAATAAGGAGGCTTCAGAGACTCTTGGCATAAAAAGGAAGGAGCCTATCCACCAGGCCTGCTGGTGTCACTGACTTGGGAGGATGAACAGCCCTTAATCAAAACCTTGCTCCAGGGAGAAAAGCAGGTGGGCCGGGGTTGTTACGGGAAATGTGATTGACTGACATCTCCTGGGAGAAACTTAAAGATCAAGGTGGGAGAAAGGCCCTTCCTTTCAGAGCCTACTCCAGCCACTCATGGGCTGCTGGGGAGGTTTTTGTTTTGTTTTTCTTTTTACGTTTTTAACTATACTAAGTTCTGGGGTACATGTGCAGAATGCGCAGGTTTGTTACATAGGTATACATGTGCCATGATGGTTTGCTGCACCCATCAACCCGTCATCTACAATAGGTATTTCTCCTAATGCTGTCCCTCCCCTATCCTCCCACCCCCCAACAGGCCCCGGTGTGTGATGCTCCCCTCCCTGTGTCCATGTGTTCTCATTGTTCAACTCCCACTTATGAGTGAGAACGTGGTGTTTGGTTTTCTGTTCTTGTGTTAGTTTGCTGAGAATGATGGTTTCCAGCTTTATCCATTTCCCTGCAAAGGACATGAACTCATCCTTTTTATGGCTGCATGGTATTCCATGGTGTATATGTGCCACATTTTCTTTATCTAGTCTATCATTGATGGGCATTTGGGTTGGCTCCAAGTCTTTGCTATTGTGAACAGTGCCACAATAATATGCATGAGTCTTTATAGTAGAATGATTTATAACCCTTTGGGTATATACCTAGTAATGGGATTGCTGGGTCAAATGGTATTTCTAGTTCTAAATCCTTGAGGAATAGCCACTTTTTTTTAGTTTTTGTTTTTGAGACAGAGCCTCACTCTGTCACCCAGGCTGGAGTGCAGTGGCACGATCTCAGCTCACTGCAACCTCTGCCTCCCAGGTACAAGCAATTCTCCTTCCTCAGCCTCCTGAGTAGCTGGAACTACAGGCATGCACCACCACGCCCGGCGAATTTTTGCATGTTTAGTAGATACTGGGTTTCACCACATTATCCAGGCTGGTCCCAAACTCCTGACCTCAAGTGATCCACCTGCCTCGGGCTCCCAAAGTGCTGGGATTGCAGGAGTGAGCCACCATGCCCAGCCAGAGTTCATTGTGTTTGGATGGATGGGCTCCTTGGAGGGGCTGTGCTTGATCCAAGTCTGCACTCCCACAATGGCTGGTGTCGCCTTCAGACAGGACAAGATGCAGGGAGACATAGGGCAAGGAGTCACCGGGCCCAAGGGACTTGCCCACCCAGAACCATGTTCTGGATATCTGGGGCCTGGGAATTCCCTGCCTGCCCAACAGGTTCTGAACCCACTTCTCTAGGTCCAGTCTCCTAAAGGTGGACTGCCTCACCAGTGTGCACACTCAGGAAGAGACCCTTTAAGGGGCAGACACTTGCAGAGATGTGGACAGAGCTTGGACATGAGGACGTGTGTGGGAAAGATCCCTCATAGCATAGGATGGATCCAGCCTGGGAACAGAGGGAAACCACGTCACAGCCTTGAGCTGGGACCACTCTCTGTGCCATTACACTCTAGCCCAGAATGCTAAGGAATACAAGAACTGCAGACTTGAACTTGACCTTTCAGAATGTTACAAAGGTGTATCTGCTCAGATAGGAGGATAGAACATGTTTTATTTAACAGTTTGTTAGCTTGATGTGTAGGTTTTAAATATTCAGACAAACACTATATGGTCCTCTGTGCATACTCTTGCGCCAGGCTCTGCAAACATTGGGCCTGAGCCTGTGTTTGGCACACAGGCAGAAGTTCAAAATTGTTTGCTGAAGAGAACTGAAGCCCATGTGAGAATTTGTAGCTACAGAAAGAGAGCCAGGTGAGTGACAGCCTTGGCCTCTGACCCTTCCTTTTTCTCTGACATACTGGACGGTGTCGGGACAGGGACTCGCAGTTCCTAGGCCGCAGATAGTACTCAAAACACAGTATTCCATAATCTTGTCCAGACCCCTCATTCTTCAAGTGAGGAAACTGAGGCCCAGAGAGGTTAAGTGACCTGCTCCCCAGAGTGACAGATGAAGGTGGAGCTGGGACCCAGTGTGTACCCAGTCCTCCTGCCTCCCAGTCCCTGGGTTTTTCTGAGGCCCTAACAAGGACACACACAGCCCCTGTGGCCACCCCTGCTGCCTGCCTCAGAACAGGATGGGGGAGGGGTAGTTACCCCCCTCTTGCCCGGCACCTCTAAACGACCTAGGTTGAGCCCATTCCGTGGTTAAAGCACCTGACTCCCTTGTTTTTTATTCCCAAGCCATCCTAATTCGGTCGTTTCACAGCCTTCCAATCCAAACCCCAGCTGGGGTGGCGGCTGGTTAGATCAGCCTGGGCTCTGGGGCCTCATTTCTGGAATTGTAGGGAGGAGAAAGAAAGGCGAGAGTGCCCTCATTCTGCTGACTCCCAGTGTAGTGACAGTGACGTCGCCCCAGCGGCAGGCCCGGACGCAGTTGGGGTGCGGGCTCGTGCCCCATCGGGTGCCCCGGGGCTCAGGGCACACTGCCGTGGTTTTGGAGGGGCAGTAGGCCGCGAGTCACTGGGCTGGACGTTTCCGCCCCGGCCCCTCCCTCCGCGGGCTTCAGAAAACTAGTTCAGCTCACTAGCCCTGACTGGCAACAGTGCGTGATGGTGTTTTTTTTCCCATAAATGTCATGTCCTTGCGAAACCTCTGCAGCCTTTGCGGGTAACCACCACCCCGCCCCACCCTGGGAAGAAGGGGCGGAGACTCCAGGGCGAGCCCCGCCCTGACTCGCCCCATCCCACACAGCGTGGCCGACAGAGGGCGCCGAGGTTCGGGAGCCGGGGTGGGGCAGCCCCGGGCCTCCGTCTGTTCCCCGCCGCCGCCGCGGCACCCACACCCACTCGGCGGTGGCGGGGGGCCAGGTCTCGGGAAAGTCCCAGGGCGCACCTGGTGCCGGAAATGTTCCTTACGCACCTGAAGTCGCAGAATGCCCGGGCTGCAAGTGATGTCAGGGTGGGGGCCTAAGCTGCCAAACTTCACACTCTGGAGAAGGTCTCTCAGTGTGACTTGGCCACGTAGCTCGGATGGCCTGTTTGTCACCTGTTTGTCAACGTAAATGAAGGGTTAGCTCATCAACAAGCCCCGCCCACTGCCCACAAATACACCATCCTGAGGCCTCTTCTGAAATCATCACTCTTTACAGGTATTGCATCCAAAGTAGGTTTCTCTCCCATTGCGGCAGATATCAAACAAAAAATACGGTACGCCTCTCTAGTTCCCGATACAGTTGACCCTTGGACAATATGGGTTTTAAACTTCGAGGACCCACTTACACTTGGATTTTTTTTTTTTTTTTTTTTCAATAAAAGTTACACCAAGGGCTGGGCAAGGTGGCTCACGCCTGTAATCCCAACACATTGGGAGGCCGAGGTGGGCGGATCACCTGAGGCCAGGAGTTCCAGACCAGCCTGGCCAACATGGTGAAACCCTATCTCTACTAAAAAAAAAAAAAAATACAAAAATTAGCCAGGTGTGGTGGCGCATGCCTGTAATCTCAGCTACCTGGGAGGCTGAGGCAGGGGAATCACTTGAACCCGGGAGGCAGAAGTTTCAGTGAGCAGAGATAGACCACTGCATTCCAGCCTGGGTGACGGACTGAGACTCCATCTCAAAAGTTACACCAAGTGTGCCACCTGCCTCCCTTTGCACCTGCTCTGCCTCTTCCCCCTCTGCCACACTTAAGGCAGCAAGACCAACACCTCTTCTTCTCCCTCCTCCTCAGCCTACTCAATGTGAAGACGATGAGGATGAAGCCCTTTATGACGATCCTCTTCCATTTGATGAGTAGTAAATATATTTTCTCTTCCTTATGATTTTCTTAATAACATTTTCTTTTCTCTAGCTTTTTTTTTTTTTTTTTTTCCTGAGAGGAGTCCCGCTCTGTCACCAGACTGGAGTGCAGTGGCATGATCTCAGCTCACTGCAACCTCTGCCTCTCAGCTTCAAGTGATTCTCCTACCTCAGCCTCCCAAGTAGCTGGGACTACAGGCACCTGCCACCATGCCCAGCTAACTTTTGTATTTTTAGTAGAGACAGGGTTTCACCATGTTGGGCAGGATGGTGTCAATCTCTTGACCTCATGATCTGCCCACCTCGGTCTCCCAAAGTGCTGAGATTACAGGTGTGAGCCACCTCACCCAGCCCTCTAGTTTACTTTATGATAAGAATAGTGTATATAATACATATACAAAATATAGATTAATGGACTCTTTATGTTATTGGTAAGGCTTCCAGTCAACAGTAGACTATGAGTAGTTAAGTTTTGGGGGATTCAAAAGTTATACCTGGAGTTTCAACTGTGCGGAGGTCGGCACCCCAACCTCTGCTTTGTTTAAGGGTCAACTGTAAAAGGAACCAGAACTCCTTGAACAGACTCCTTCCAGATCTGAGGCAGACAAAGCACAACATAGTCCTGGAACATCTTATTTCAGAAGACAAGCCTTCCAAGATACTTAGGTGGATGGAGAGTTGAGTGGTTTCACTGGCCAAAGGCAGAGCAAGCATCAATAAGAATAGTGACTGTAGGCTGGGTACAGTGGCTCCTGCCTGTAATCCCAACACTTCAGGAGGCTGAGGAGGGAGGATCGCTTGAGCCCAGAAGTTTGAGACCAGCATGGGCAACATAGCAATACCTCATCTCTACAAATAATTTTTTAAAAAAGAAAAAGAATAGTGACTGTAATGAATTGAAATGGATCAACTAAACACATATTTTTAAGTCCATGACTTTATAATACCTAAAAAAAAAGGCAAAGCCTCTGGCCGGGTGTGGTTGCTTATGTCTGTAATCCCAGCACTTTGGGAGGCCGAGACAGGCAGATCACGAGGTCAAGAGATGGAGACCATCCTGGCCAACATGGTGAAACCCTGTCTCTACTAAAATGCAAAAAATTAGCCAGGCACAATGGTGCACACCTGTAGTCCCAGCTACTCGGAAGGCTGAGGCAGGGGAATTGCTTGAACACCTGGGAGGCAGAGCTTGCAGTGAGCCTAGATTGCACCACCGCACTCCAGCCTGGTGACAGAGCAAGACTCCATCTCAAAAAAAAGACAAACCCTCATTGATAGACTCTGAGGGTTACTAGGGGATTATTCTGAAAAGTGCTAACTAAAGGAAAATATTCACACATGTATCTTGCTTTTGCTTTATGGACTATATTTCAGGGTAACCAAATACAGTAGTTGATAAAGTTTTTTGTTCTTTTTTTAAAACAGGGTCTCACTTTGTCATCCAGGCTGCAGTGCAGTGGCTCAATCATAGCTCACTGCAGCCCCGACCTCCTGGGCTCAAGCGATCCTCTCACCTCAGCCTCTTGAGTAGCCGGGACCACAGGTATGCATCACTACACCTGGCTAACTTTTTGGTCTTTTGTAGAGATGGTTGTCTCCCTATGTTGCTTAGACTGGTCTTGAACTCCTAGACTCATGTGATCCTCCTGCCTGAGTGCTGGCATTACAGGTATGAACTATGCCCAGCAGAAAGTTTTTCTTTCCTTTTTTTTTTTTTTTTTTTTTTGGTGACAGTCTTGCTTCATCACCCAGGCTAGAGTGCAGTGGTGTGATCTTGGCTCACTGCAACCTCTGCCTCCTGGGTTCAATGGATTCTTGTGCGTCAGCCTCCCAAGTAGCTGGGATTACAGGCACATGCCACCACACCTGGCTGATTTTTGCATTTTTGGTAAAGACGGGGTTTCACCATGTTGGCCAGGCTGGCCTTGAACTCCTGACCTCAAGTGACCCACCCGCCTCAGCCTCCCAAAATGTTGGGATTACAGATGTGAGCCACTGAGCCTGGCTGAAAGTTTTTCTTTATAAAAGAATCACAGCTAATCGATGCAGACATGATAGAATGAGAAAATCAGTATGCTGCAATGACATCACGGATCCTATCAATCCTTTTTTTTTTTTTTTTTTTTTTTTTTTTTTTAGACAGCGTCTTGCTCTGTCGCCAGGCTGGAATGCAGTGGCACCATCTTAGCTCACTGCAACCTCCGCCTCCTGGGTTCAATCCTCCTGCCTCAGCGTCCCAAGTAGGTGGGGTTACAGGCATGCGCCACCACACCCAGCTAATTTTTTGTATTTTCAGTAGAGACAGGGTTTCACCATGTTGGAAGTAACAGAGACTACAAGCAGGCACCACTGTAGCCGACTGTACCAACTAATCTTAACATGCCCCCAAAATGGCACAACCAGACATCATGTGCTCCCAATGGGATGGCAATCGATGGAAAGTGCAGAGCACCACTACTGGAGAAGTATTCATATTTTTAAACAAAGCAAAACAAAAGAACCCAAGGCTAATCAAACCTCCAGACCTAACTACCATTTAAAGAAATATGAGAGGCCAGACACAGTGGCTCACACCTGTAATCCCAGCACTTTGGGAGGCCTGAGGCAGGTGGATCACCATAGGTCAGGAATTTAAGATGAGCTTGTCCAATATGGTGAAACCCTGTCTCTACTAAAAAAAAATACAAAATTAGCCGGGCATGGTGGCAGGTGCCTGTAATTCCAGCTACTAGGGAGGCTGAGGCAGGAGAATCACTTGAACCCAGGAGGCAGAGGTTGCAGTGAGCCAAGATCGTGCCATTGCATTCCAGCCTGGGCAACAAGAGCAAAACTCCATCTCAAAAAAAAAGAGACCAGACAAAGATACAATTGGCTAAATATAGACTGGAAAGTTCTACAGGGCAAATGATCCAGTTTTTCCAACAAATTAATGGAATGGGGGAGAGGAGGAGGAAGGGAGACTCGTTAAGTAAAAAAGGCCTTAGGAGACATCAATCAATGCCATTTTTGGACAATTTTGAAATAATCAGTAGAAACAAAATATAGACTGATTATAATCATTATAAGATAACATTAAAGAATTGATTTTCTGTTGGGCATGATCATGTTGTTATGGTTCTGTTTTTTAAAGTTTTTATCCATTAGGAAAAAACACAAAGTATTTATAGTGAAATGATGTCTGGAATTTACTTAAAATGCCCTGACAAAATGAGTGGCAGGGGAGAATTGAAACAAGAATAGCACAAAGTGAAAACTGGGTGAATACATAAGGTCTCTCCACTTTTGTGTATGCTTGAATTTTTCATAATGGCTTTTAAAGAATATGCCCCTCATTTTGTTCCTTGCAGATATATAACCAAATATATTTGGTACAAAGAAATTTTTCTATTTTTCTCTGCATTTCTTCCCATGCATTCCTATCAACATTCCTGTATTTCCTTCATCTGAAAGTGAAAATGACCTACAAAAAGTGGGATAATTAGCAATCTTTTTTCTTGCTTGTTAAGATAATCTTAGAAGATGGCTCATCATAAGCAATTTCTTACGGACCCCAAAATGTGCTATTTTTGGCTCAGATGTCTGAAGTGTCAAGGTGGGAACAAATTCGTGTTCTTCATTTAAAGCCTTTGAATGTCAGTTGTTGGTCGAAGGAAAGGAGAAATGTTCAGCTCTCTGCTGAGCTGTGGAGAGGCAGCTTTATTCTCCCAAAAGCCTTTCCCCAAAGGTCCTTCTAGCATTTCATTTTCCTCTTTTGTAAAATGGGGCTGTTTTACTTCCTAATTAAAGCCTGTGGAAGTACTTTTAAAGAAGATGGTAAGATGTACCATGCTAGAGAAGTGAAAACTATCATTAATATATTTTAATCATCGTGTTAAATACCCACATAGACACACCCACCTCTTCACCATTCAGGCAGATCTTGCAAAGAGGTAATTAACAGTGGTGATGTCATCACCATCGCTGCTTTCATCGTGAAAGCTGTAAAGTTTCCAAATGCTTACTAACTCCTGATTAGGCTTTTAAATCATATCAAATAAGTACAAACTCCCCATATCTGGGTGAAAGCCTGTGGAGAGAGAAATCCTTTTGCTTTGTGAATGGAGCAAATGATCATGAAAAGCAGCCATACTTTTGGTAAGCCTACCAAAAACCCAGAGGGTAGCAGTAATGAAATAAAATGCTGAGATTGTATGTTTGGAAAAATCAATGTGACTGCCTCCAAAGACTCTCAGGGACTTGTACTTGTCTTTTAAATCCTCACTAGGAGGTGAGGAGCTACAAGTTTCCTGTCTCCTGGCACCTGATGGGCAATTTTCCAGCCATTAAATGCCAAGCCCTCTGGAAAGTAGCTGACCAGCGCATTGGCAATCCAGACTTCAGTTGTAGTAATAATGCAGCACTTTGAAATTTGAATACAATGAGCTCAAATCCCTTGCAGTGGAAAACCCCTTCCCTTTTCCAGAATCTACAGATATTCTGCTAGGTTAGTGGGATGGGGCCCAGGAAAACCTTACATTTCACCCAGTGACTTCCAGTTCCAGTTTCTGGTTTGCTCAGAACCCTTTGTCACCCGCATTTCACCTATTGTTTTCTCTCCATTCCATGTCAGACCTGACATGTAATAAAGCTCCCTTTCCTTGATTTCCCTAAACACCACTCTCCAAAGCTGCTATGAATGTCTAGCAGACTTTCACTGAGGATTTGGAGGCAGCAATGGAGAGCTGCCTCACAGAAGAGCACCAGGGAGTTTAAAACAGAAGAGTAGATGGCCATCAGCCATCTCTCCATCTCCCTCTACCCTTCATTCCCACCAGGGTTCCTTCACTGGGCATCAATTTTTCTTTTCTTTTTAATTTTTTTTTTTTTTTTTTTTTTTTTTTGAGACAGAGTCTCGCTCTGTCACCTAGACTGGAGTGCAGAGGCGAAATCTCAGCTCACTGCAACCTCCAACTCCCGGGTTAAAGCAATTCACACCACCATGCCCAGCTAATTTTTTTTGTATTTTTAGTAGAGTTGAGGTTTCACCATGTTGGTCAGGCTGGTCTCGAGCTCCTGACCTTGTGATCTGCCCACCGTGGCCTCCCAATGTGCTGGGATTACAGGTATGAGCCGCCACACCTGACCCTTTTAAATTGTTTTAATTTTTATTTTTATTATTTTTTTCAGACAGGGTCTCGCTCCCTATTTTTTTGAGACAGGGTGTTACCCAAGCTTGAGTGCAGTAGTATGATCACTGCCCAATGCAGCCCCCAACTCCTGGGCTCAAATGATCCTCCCACCTCAGCCTCTCAAGTAGCTGGGACTATAGGTGAGCAACAGCACGCTAACTTTTTATTTTTTAGATAAAGTTTCACTCTTGTCACCCAGGCTGGAGTGCAACAGCGCCATCTCAGCTCACTGCAACCTCCGCCTTCCGGGTTCAAGAGATTCTCCTACCTCGGCCTCCTGAGTAGCTGGAATTACAGGTGCCTGCCACCATGCCCGGGTAATTTTTTTGTATTTTTAGTAGAGACGGGGTTTCTCCATGTTGGTCAGGCTAGTCTCGAACTCATGACCTCATGATCTGCCACCTTGACCTCCCAAAGTGCTGCGATTACAGGGGTGAGCCTCCATACCTGGCCTGGGATTTGACATTTTAAGAGACAATTTTTGTTTGGTTGGTTTGGTTTTGTTTTTTTGGGGGGTGCAATGAGCTTTTTTTTTAATTTCTTCTAAAAAAAAGAAAACGGGATATATGTGCAAGACTTGCAGGTTTGTTACATGAGTATATGTGTGCCATGGTGGTTTGCTGCACCTATTGGCCCATCCTCTAAGTTCCCTCCCCTCACCCCCCAGCCCACAACAGGCCCTGGTGTGTCTTGTTCCCCTCTCTGTGTCCATGTGTTCTCAGTGTTCAGCTCCCACTTATGAGTAAGAACATGCGGTGTTTGGTTTTCTGTTCCTGTGTTAGTTTTCGGAGGATGATGGACATGTACTGTTTTTAGAGGTGTCAAAGAGCAAAGTTTCAAGAAACCGAGTAAGATCTAATTGGTTTTTATTCATGATTCATGAATTGGGTAGTATCCTGTGTACAAAATAGAACGAGCTTTGCTGATCTTGGCAGACTAATCAGCTTTTGTAAGGCAGACCCAGCAGGAAAAAGGAAACAGCATGATGCAAAAATCATATTCGTTAACATCGGGTTACTTCAGGTGACTTTACTTGTGCGGGTGAAAGCAGACAGGATGCCTTTGTCCATTTTGTGCTGCTGTAACAGAATACTTGTGCTATGGTTTGAATGTTTGTCCCCTCTGAAACTCATGTTGAATCTTAATTTCCAATGCAACAGTATTAAGAAGTGGGACGGCCAGGCGTAGTGGCTCATGCCTGTAATCCCAGCATTTTGGAAGGCTGAGGCAGGCAAATCACGAGGTCAGGAGTTCGAGACCAGCCTGGCCAACATGGTGAAACTCCGTCTTTATTAAAAATACAAAAAAAATTAGGTGGGCATAGTGGCAGGAGAATTGCTTGAACCCAGAAGGCAGAGGTTACAGTGAGCCAAGATGGCGCCACTGCACTCCAACCTGGATGACAGAGTGAGGTTTCATCTCAAAAAAATGAAGTGGGCCTTGGCCATGTGCGGTGGCTCACGCCTGTAATCCCAGCAGTTTGGGAGGCCAAGAGTTCAAGACAAGCCTGGCCAACATGGTGAAACCAAGTCTCTACCAAAAAATACAAAAATTAGCCAGGTGTGGTGGCATGCACCTGTACTCCCAGTTACTAGGGAGGCTGAGGCATAAGAATCGCCTGGACCTGGGAAGCAGAGGTTGCAGTGAGCCAAGATTGTGCCACTACACTCCAGCCTGGGCGGCAGAGTAAGACCATGTATCAAAAAAAAAAAAAAAAAAAAAAAAAAAAAAGGTTGGGTCTTTTAGGGATAGTTGGATTAATCGATTGATGGTTTATCACAAGAATGGTTTGGTTATTACAAGAGTGGATGTGTTATAAAAGCCAGTTTGGCTCCCAGAGCCCCTCTCACCCTATAATACCTTCTACCATGTCATGACACAACCCAAGGCCCTCACCAGAAGTTGACCAGATGGACTTCCCAGCTTTTGGAACTATAAAAAATTAATTTTTTTTTTTGAGACCGAGTCTCTCTCTGTTGCCCAGGCTGGAGTGCAGTGGCAGGGTCTCAGCTCACTGCAACCTCCACCTCCCATGTTCAAGCAATTCTCCTGCCTCAGCCTCCCGAATAGCTGAGACTACAGGTGCCCACCACCACACCCAGCTAATTTTTTTTATATTTTTAGTAGAGATGGGATTTCACCTTGTTAGCCAGGATGTCTCAATCTCCTGACCTTGTGATCCATCCGTCTCAGCCTCCCAAAGTGCTGGGATTACAGGTGTGAACCACCGTGCCTGGCAATTTCTGTTCTTTATAAATAATCTAGCTTTGGCAGGATGCAGTGGCTCACACATATAATCCCAGCACTTTGGGAGGCTAAGGCAGGCGGATCAACTGAGGCCAGGAGCTGAGGCAGGAGAATCCCTTGAACCCCAGAGGCAGAGGCTGCAGTGAGCCAAGATCATGCCATTGCACTCCAGCCTGGGCAACAAGAGGGAAATTCCATCTCTAATAATAATATAAATAATAATAATCTAGTCTCAGATATTCTGTTATACCAACAGAAAACAGACTAAGGCAGTTTGAGATTGGATCATTTATAAAAAGCAGAAATTTATTTCTCAGAGTTCTAGAGGCTGGGAAGTCCAAATCAAGGCACTTCTTTTTTTTTTTTTTTTTTGAGATAGAGTCTTGCCCTGTCTCCCAGGCTGGAGTACAATGGTACAATCTCAGCTCACTGCAACCTCCACCTCCTGGGGTTCAAGCAATTCTCCTGTCTCAGCCTCCCGAGTAGCTGGGATTACAGCTGCCTGCCACCGCACCCAGCTAATTATTGTATTTTTTAGTAGAGATGGGGTTTCACCATGTTGGCCAGGCTGGTCTCAAACTCCCGACCTCAGGTGATTTGCCCACCTCGGCCTCCCAAAGTGCTCAGATTACAGGTGTGGGCCACCATGCCCGGCCATCAAGGCACCTTAACAAGGGCTTTCCTGCTGCATCCTTGCATGACAGAAGGCAGACGGGCAAGAGAGAGACAACCTCTGTGTCTTCACATGGCAGAAGAGCATGTGTGACTCCATAGCAGCAGCATGAGTGACTCCATTTTGGGTTGGTCTGTTGGGGCTTTGAGCAGGCGCTCAGTCCAATCAATGGTCTCCATAAATTGTATTTAACAGAGATGACTTTCAAATTTGATGCTTAATAGCCAACAGCCAAATAAAACATGGAAATGCAATTAATTACACAATTCCACTGTTACTAAGGAAAATTTTGTCTCCCAGGCCCACACACATACATACACAGAGGCACTATGATATTTAAAAAACCAAAAACAAACCTTGAAACCCATCTCTATGATAAAGAAGGAGCTAAATAGGACTACTTATTACCATCTTCAACATGAGTGGAGGGCATAGCGCCAAGGCAAGTTTCCATAAATGTTCTACCACAAATGCTCACCCTGATCAGGCACAGGTACACAGCTCTTTGATGATCCATCTTAAGCCAAAAGTAAAATTTCGAGACAATAGAGGTTTGCAAACAGCAAGATGCAAATGAGAGATCAGTACATTCTAACATTACTAAAGGACAAGTTTGACAAGAAAAAGTAGAATAAATCAGTAAAAAATTTTTAGAATGATTGTTACAGGTTGAATGTCAATGAGAATATCTAGTAATCATAGATGATGGGGCTGGGCAGAGAACAAACAGAGAATAAAGTTTTAAAAACTACATGTTTTAGATGGGCATAGTGGCTCACACCTGTAATCCCAGCACTTTGAAAGGCCAAGGTGGGCGGATCACAAGGTCAGGAGTTTGAGACCAGCCAGGCCAATATGGTAAAACCCCATCTCTACTAAAAATACAAAAATTAGCTGGGCATGGTGGCACACACCTGTAGTCCCAGCTACTCAGGAGGTAGAGGCAAAGAATTGCTTGAATTCAGGAGGTGGAGGTTGCAATTAGCCGAGATCCAACTGCAGCACTCCAGCCTAGGTGACGGAGTGAGACTTCGTCTCAAAAAAAAATATAACACACAAAAACCACAGTTTTAACGTCTCCACATGAGAATTCAAAGTATCCTAAGAACAGGAGTAAATACTGGAACAAAACAGTTGTGTAAAAACCTAATAAATAGAAAGGTTAGAAAAACAAAAATTAGGCCGGGCGTGGTGGCTCACGCCTGTAATCCTAGCACTTTGGGAGACCAACCTGGGTGGATCACCTGAGGTCAGGAGTTCAAAACCAGCCTGGCCAACATGATAAAACGCTGTTTCTACTACAAATACCAAAAAAAAAAAAATCAGCTGGGCGTAGTGGCGTGAATCTGTAATCCCAGCTACTCAGGAGGCTGAGACAGGAGAATCACTCGAACCCGGGAGGTGGAGATTGCAGTGAGCCGAGATCATGCCATTGCACTCTAACCTGGGCAACAAGAGTGAAACTCTGTCTCAAAAAAAAAAAAAAAAAATTCTCAGTGAGTTGGCAAATAAATAAATAATTTAAAAAAAAATGGCAGCCTACTGACTGCCTACAACAAAATCTAACAATTTGTTGCAAACAGGAGACTCACAAACGGAAATCATCATAAAGAGAGTAGCAATGTTGGAGGATATTCTATGTGAACAGAAGAAAAGCTGGGATTACTATTTTAGTAGCAGATAAAGCAGATGTCATGTCATAGCAAAAGGCGGTACAATAAATAAACAAGGTCATTGCATAATGCTCAAATGTATATTACATTATAAAAATCAAAAATACTAAATGTATGTGTTACGAAACCATTGTAACAAATCCATAAAAGAAAATAGACAAAAAGGCAAGAAGAAGTAAGGACAAATGTGATTTTAAGTGGAACCCTCAATATTCCATTTCTGGAAAAAAACAGACAAAAACTAAATTGGAAAATACTATGTAATTGACCCGGGCATGGCAGCTCACGCCTGTAATCCCAGCACTTTGGAAGGCCAAGGCAGGTGGATCACAAGGTCAGGAGTTCCAGACCAGCCTGGCCAATATGGTGAAACCTGTCTCTACTAAAAATACAAAAAAATTAGCTAGGCATGGTGGCACGCACCTATAGTCCCAGCTACTTGGGAGGCTGAGGCAGAAAAATCGCTTGAACCCAGGAGGCAGAGGTTGCAGTGAGCTGAGCTTGCACCACTGCACTCCAGCAGGTGACACAGTGAGACTCTGTCTCAAAAAAAAAACTGTATAATTGAATCATTCATTCAAAAAACTATTTTCAGGGCTTACTAGGTTCCAAGTCTGTGCTTAGAGGACAAGTGCACGAACAATATAAATTTAACAGGAGAGATAGGGACGGGACAAGTTAATATTGTCTCTTTTCAAGTGTACATAGATCATACCATCTGCAAACAAATATATGAAAAAACTAAGATCCTATATTGGACAATAAAGACTCATTCTTTCGTTAGCTTAGCACACACTAACCAGTTTATTCAATGTATTAGGTTGTTTTGGTATTCACAGAAATGCAGAAATACCATCCACCAAATGGTCAAACCACAAGGCAATACAATTTTAAAAATATAAAAGCAAGCCAGGCTTGGTGGCTCACTCCTGTAATCCCAGCACTTTGGGAGGCTGAGGCAGGCAGATCACCTGAGGTCAGGAGTTTAAGACCAGCCTGGCTGACATGGTGAAACTCCGTCTCTACTAAAAATACAAAAATTACCCAGGTGTGGTGGCACACGGCTGTAATCCCAGCTATTTGGGAGGCTGAGGCAGGAAAATTGCTTGAACCCGGGACACAGAGGTTGTAGTGAGCCAAGATCATGCCACTGCACTCCAGCCTGGGTGATAGAGCAAGACTCTGTCTCAGAAAAAAAAAAAAGGTACAATTCAGTAGCAGTAGGTTCACTTACATTGTTGTGTAACCATCACCACTATCCTCTAGAACACTTCCCTCATCTCACACTGAAACTCTATATCCATTAAACAGTAACTCCTGATTCTTCCTCTCTCCGAGAATTCCCTTTTGAGCTTAAATTGTTTTGAGTTAGATACCTGTACCTTGTAATCAAGAGTCAACTAACACAACTTTGTGAGAGACAGAAAAGTATCCAAACTCTTTGTCTAAAGAGAGAGAGAGAGAGAAAGTCAGAGTTTCCGTCGGGTGTGGTGGCTCACACCTGTAATCCAAGCACTTTGGAGGCCAAGGCCGGCGGATCACCTGAGGTCGGGAGTTCAAGACCAGCCTGACCAACATGGTGAAACCCCGTCTTTAAAAAATAAAAAAAATAAAAAAAAAAAAGAGAGAGAGAAAGTCAGAGTTTCACTCTGTCACCCAGGCTGGAGTGCAGTGGCACAATCTTGGCTCACTGTAGCCTCAACCTCCCGTGCTCAAGAGATCTTCCCACTTTAGCCTCCTGAGCTGTGGGACTACAGGCATGCACCACCATGCCTGGCTAAATTTTTTTAATTTTTGTGTAGAGACAAGGGCTCACTATGTTGCTCAGGCTGGTCTTAAACTCCTGAACTCAAATGATCCTCCTGCCTTGGCCTCCCAAAGTGCTGGGATTATAGGCATGAGCCACTGTACCCAGCAGAGAATGTTTGTTTGTTTGCTTGTTTATTTGTTTTGAGACAGAGTTTCACTTTTGTTGCCCAGGTAGAGCGCCATGGTGCCATCTTGGCTAACTGCAACCTCCACCTCCTGGATTCAAGTGATTCTCCTGACTCAGCCTGCCGGGTAGCTGGGATTACAGGCATGCGCCACCACGCCTGGCTAATTTTGTACTTTTAGTAGAGACAGGGTTTCACCATGTTAGTCAGGCTGGTCTCAAACTCCTGACCTCAGATTATCCATCCACCTCAGCCTTCCAAAGTGCTGGGATTACAGGCATGAGCCACCCTGCCCGGACTGTTTTTTAAACAATGAAAACAGAGTACAACATATAAAATTATATATAACAAGAATTATAAAAGTATTCAAACTCTTTGACACAGTAGTATTATTCTGGCGAATATAACCCAAAGAACGCTTCACCACCACACACACATACACACACACACAGACACACATGCACACACACAAACTATATTGAACAAAAGCATTCATAGCAGGCTATTGATAATAAATTATGAAAACAACATAATACTACAATATGAGTGACAACTAAGAAAAAAAAATGTAATGACACGTGTGCACCCTATACAAACATGAAAATGTTTGATATGGTTTGGCTGTGCCCCTACTCAAATCTCAACTTGAATTGTATCTCCCAGAATTCCCACGTGTTGTGAGAGACGCAGTGGGAAATAATTGAATCATGGGGACCAGTCTTTCCCATGATAGTCTCATGATCGTAAGTCTCACGAGATCTGATGGGTTTATCAGGGATTTCTGGTTTTGCTTCCTCTTCATTCTCTCTTGCCATCACCATGCAAGAAGTGCCTTTTGCCTCCTGCCATGATTCTGAGGTCTCCCCAACCATGAGGAACTGAAAGTCCAATTAAACCTCTTTCTTTTGTAAATTACCCAGTCTCCGGTATGTCTTTATCAGCAGCATGAAAATGGACTTATACGATGTTCATATAAAATAAAGTAAAAGAAACAAGAAAAATTGCAGACATGTACTGATTGTAAATATAAAGGAATGAATGACCTGAATGCACACTTCACAAAAGAGAGTGTCTGAATGGCCAACAGGCTCATGTAAAGTTGCTCAATGTCATTAGTCATCAGGGAGTTGCAAATTAAAACCATAAGGCAATACCACTTCACACCCACCAGAATGGCTCAAATTAAAAAGACAGTACCGGTTGGGAACAGTGACTCATACCTATAATCCCAGCACATTGGAAGGCCAAGATCAGCGGATCACTTGAGGTCAGGAGTTCAAGACCAGCCTGGCCAACTTGGTGAGATCCTGTCTCTACTAATAATACAAAAAATTAGACGGGCGTGGTGGCGTGCGCCTGTAATCCCAGCTACTCGGAAGGCTGAGGCGGGAGAATTGCTTGAACCCGTGAGGCGGAGGTTGCAGTGAGCTGAGATTGTGCCACTGCACTCCAGTCTGGGCAACAGAGTGAGACTCCTTCTTAAAAAAAAAAAAAAAAGACAATACCAAGTGTTGACAAGTATATCGAATAACCAACACTCCTCTCCACAGTTGCTGGGAGTGTACATTGGTACAATCACATTGGAAAGCTGTTTGGCAGTATCTATTCCACTCCTAGGCATACACCCAAGAGAAATTCATGTACTTGAATATTCATAGCAGCACTGTTCTTAATAGTCCCAAACTGAAAACTACACCAATGCATGTCAGTAGTAGAAAGGAGCAAGAAATTGTGGATAGTGACACAATAGAATATGCAGGGGTCAGCATTCTATGGCCTGCAGGCCAAATCCAGCCTGCTGCCTGCTTTGTAAAGTTTTATTGAAACACAGATGCACTTATTTATTTATGTATTGTCTATAACTGCTGTCACCCTACAATTGCAGGTTAAGTAGTTGTGCTAGAAATCACGTCCCACAAGCCTAAAATATTTACCATCTGGCCTTGAACAGAAAGTTTGCTACCTGGGCTTTGTAGCAATGAGAATGAATGAACTACAACTACATGCAATAGCTGAATGAATCTCACAGATTGTGAGGGAAGAAAAAAGCCAGATCCACAATAGTACATGTTGTATGATTCCATTTACATAAGGGACAAAACCAGGCGAAACTATTCAGTACTATGAAAGGTCAGGATGTTCTGTTTCTTGTTCTGGGTGTGTGAACAATAACCAGGCTGGGCCTGGTGGCTCATGCCTGTAATCTCAGCACTTTGTGAGGCCAAGGTGGGCGGATCACTTGAGGCCAGGAGTTCAAGCCCAGCCAGTTCTGGACAACATGGTGAAACCCTATCTCTACTAACAATACAAAAATTAGCTAGATGTGGTGGCAGATACCTATAATCCCAGCTACTTGGGAGGCTGAGGCAGGAGAATCTCTTGAACCCAGGAGGCAGAGGTTGCAGTGAGCTGAAATCATGCCACTGCACTCCAGCCTGGGCACCAGAGTGAGACTCTGTCTCTAAAAAAAAACCAATAACCAAGCAATGAGCCTCTGATATGTGTATTATATTTTTCTGTACATGTGTTATACTTCAGTAAAAAGTGTAAAAAGTGAAAGTGGAAAATTTTGAAAAAGCCGTATGCTCTAAGTGCAAATACTAGCTCACCCTGGATCCTAGAACCAAAAAAAAAATCACATTAAGGGGAAAGCTGGGGAAATCTGGACAGTCTGTTGTTTGGTTAAAAGTAATGTGCCAGGCAAGGCGCAGTGGCTCACACCTGTAATCCCAACACTTTAGGAGGCCGAGGCCGGAGGATCACCTGAGGTCAGGAGTTCAAGACCAGCCTCGCCAACATGGCGAAATCTCATCTATAATAAAAATACAAAAATTAGCTGGACATGGTGGTACATGCCTGTAGTCCCAGCTACTTGGGAAGCTGAGGCAGGAGAATCGCTTGAACCTGGGAAGCAGAGGTTGCAGTGAGCTAAGATTGTGCTATGCACTCTAGCCTGGGTAATAGAGTGAGACTCCATCACACACACACACAAAAAAGTAATGTGCTAATTGTTGGCTCCTTAATTTCAATGAATGTACCATGGATACTGCGCAAGATGCTAACAGTAGGGGAAGCACAATGACGGCTATATAGCAACTCTGTACTGTCATTACAACTTCTCTGTAGATTTTTTTAAAAATAGATTTTCGCTTTTGTTGCCCAGGCTGGAGTGCAATGGTGTGATCTAGGCTCACTGCAGCTTCTGCCTCAGTCTACCAAGTAGCTGGGATTATAGGCACGTGCCACCACACCTGGCTAATTTTGTATTTTTAGTAGAGATAGGGTTTCTCCATGTTGGTCAGTCTGTTCTCGAACTCCTGACCTCAGGTGATCTGCCCACCTCGGCCTCCCAAAGTGCTGGGATTACAGGTGTGAGCCACCGCGCCTGGCCAATGCAGATTTTTTTTTTTTTTAACACAATGCTAAGCAGCAGATGCTAAGGTCAGGCATGTGAGGAGAGTGTATCCTGCTCCAGTTTTATTCAGGAACTCATACCAGGGCTTTGAGCTTTTGAAGTTTCGGTGCACAAATGTGCCCAGGCCTGCCCTGCCTAGAAGTTGCAGGGCATGGGGGTTGGGGAACTGCTGCCAACAGGGCATCATTAGGCCGGGACAACACAGGCACCTGCCAGCCTGCCCCAGCTCTGCCCAGTACCGCCAGCACAACCCAGCCAATAGCTACCTTCTATTTGTTTATTCTTTTTTTTTCCCATTTATTTATTATATTGCATTTTAGGTTTTGGGGTACATGTGAAGAACATGCAAAATTGTTGCATAGGTACACATGTGGCAGTGTGATTTGCTGCCTTCCTCCCCATCACCTACATCTGGCATTTCTCCCCTTGCTATCTCTCCCCAGCTCCCCACCCCCCACCATCCCTCCCCTATTTCCCCCCCAACTGACCCCAGTGTGTAGTGCTCCCCTCCCTGTGTCCATGTGTTTTCATTGTTCAACACCCGCCTATGAGTGAGAACATGCAGTGTTTGATCTTCTGTTTATTCTTTATATTAACTAGTTTTGATTTTGAACTTTTCATTGAAGTGTAACCTGGATGTGGAAAAGGGCACACATCATAAGATACAATTCCATGAATTCCTTCAAAATGAGCCCGACCCACGTGGCCCTAACCCCAAAAGCCCCCCAGCCCCCCGCCAATGGACCCCATTCCCAGTGAAATCCCTCCCACTCCCTTAGATAATCACCATCCTGACTTCCAACACCACAAGTTAGTTTGCCAGTTTCTTTTTTCTTTCTTTCCTTTTTCTTTTTTTGAGACGGAGTCTTGCTCTGTCGCCAGGCTGGAGTGCAGTGGTGCAATCTCAGCTCACTGCAACCTCTGCCTCCCAGGTTCAAGCAATTCTCCTGCCTCAGCCTCTCCCAAGTAGCTGGGACTACAGGTGTGTGCCACCACGCCCAGCTAATTTTTGTATTTTTAGTAGAGACGGGGTTTCACCATGTTGGCCAGGATGGTCTTGATCTCTTGACCTTGTGATCCGCCTGTCTCGGCCTCCCAAAGTGCTGGGATTACAGGAATGAGCCAGCGAGCCCGGCCTTAGTTTGCCAGTTTCTATACATAAAAAGAATAAACTGTACATCTTCTTTTGTAGATGGTTGCTTTTGCTCAGTGTTACATCTGTGTGATTATCCATGCAATCCGCATGTACTTTGTTCATACTCATCGCTGAATAGCAAGTATTACATTATATGAATTCCTCTGTATGATATATCATATTCACATGATAGTGTATTCATAGTCACATATACAGTATTCTATTGTATGATTCCCTGTATGAATAGATTACAGCTTGTTTATATATTCTCCTGTAGATGGATACCTGAGCTATTTTCATTTTGTTTTTTGTTTTTTTTTTTTTTGAGACGAAGTCTCACTCTGTTGCCCAGGCTGGAGTGCAGTGGTGCAATCTTGGCTCACTGCAACTTCCTTCTCCCGGGTTCAAGCAATTCTCATGTCTCAGCCTCCAGAGTAGCTGGGATTACAGGTGCACACCACCACACCTAGCTAATTTTTTTTGTATTTCTAGTAGAGATGGAGTCTCATCATGTCGGCAGGCTGGTCTTGAATTCCTGAACTTGTGATCCACCTGCCTCAGCCTCCCAAAGTGCTGGGATTACAGGCATGAGCCACTGCACCCGGCCAGCTATTTCCATTTTGGGGCTACTATGAATAAGGTTGCCATGAACATTCTTGTAGAAATCTTTTTGTCAAAACATTAGCTAGTTTTACATGTAAACTTACCATGGGCACAGTTTTTTAAAAAAGAATCCGACAGTACAGAAGGCTATAACATGAAAAGTAGAAATTGCCTTCCCCATCTCTGCCTCCTTTCAATTCCTTTGTTGTGAGCCTTATTAAGTTTCTCATGAGTTCTTCCAGAAATTTCTTAAGCATATAAACACCCACACACATACACACAAATGAGATCATCTTCCTTCACTTAGGTTTTTATCATTTAACGATTATCGTGGGGATTCTATTACTCAGAATTGGCCAAAATATGCTGATCTAATAGAAAGCATCCGCAATCTCAGTGGGTTAAAATTGTACATGTTTATTTCCCACTCATAATACATGTCCAGTCAGCACAAGGAAGAGGACGATGCTCACCACAGTCACTTGGAGACCCGGTGCCATCTCAGCATTTGTGTCCACAGTCACTGGGCCAGGGACAAGGAGATGCTATGCATCAGAACTTAAGGTGTTAACCCAGAAGGGACACTTCTTTTTAGATATCACTGGCCAAAAGCCACACGGCCACATTCATCTATCTTCAAAGGAGTTGGGAAAGTGCAACCTTACCCTGTGTGCAAAGGGAGGAGAGAGGCAGAACATTTGGGAATAGCTTTATTTTATTTTATTTATTTTTTGAGACAGCCTTGCTCTGTTGCCCAGGCTGGAGTGCAGAGGCACCATCTCAGCTCACTGCAACCTCTGCCACCCAGGTTCAAGCAATTCTCCTGCCTCAGCCTCCTGAGTAGCTGGGATTATAGGCACCTGCCACCACACCTGGATAATTTTTGTATTTTTAGTAGAGACAGGGTTTTACCATGTTGGCCAGGCTGGTCTCGAACTCCTGACCTCAGGTGATCCACCCACCTCGGCCTCCCAAAGTGCTGGGATTACAGGCGTGAGCCATCGCGCCCAGCCTGGGAATAGCTTTAATAATGACTACCACCAAGATCCTTCCACATCAGTGCCCCGAGATCTACCTCATTCTACCACAGAAAATGTAATGTGAATTACTTAACCAAATTCGGGGTTTTTTTTTTTTTTTTTTTTTTTTTTTTTTTTTTTTTGAGACAGGGTCTCACTGTTGTTCTGGCTGGAGTACAGTGGCACAATCATGGCTCACTGCAGCCCTGACCTCCTGGGCTCAAGCAATCCTCCTGCCTCAGCCTCCCAAGAAGCTGAGACTACAGGCTTACACTACCATGCGTGGCTAATTATTGAAATTTTTTTGGTAGAGACAAGGTCTCACTATGTTGCCTGGACTGGTCTCAAACTCATGGACTCAAGTGATTCTCCTACCTTGGCTTTCCAAAGTGCTGAGATTATAGGCATGAGCCACCACACCCAGCCTTCTTAACCAATTTCTATCATTACACAATACAAGCAATGCTACATGAGCATCCTTTTACATTAATCCTTACCACTTGTTTCAGTGTATCTCTTGGATAAATTCCTCGAAATAGGATTGCTGGGTCAAAGAGTTTGTGCACTTTTTTTTTTTTTTTTTTTGAGACAGAGTCTCACTCTGTCACCCCAGCTGGAGTGCAGTAGTGCTACCTCGGCTCACTGCAGCCTCCGCCTCCCAGGTTCAAATGATTCTCCTGCCTTAGCCTCCCTAGTAGCTGGAACTACAAGGACGCACCACCACCCCCAGTTATTTTAATTCTCTGATCATTGCACAAACTAAGACGGTTTCTTTGTTTGGTTTGGTTGGTTGTTTGTTTGAGACAGGGTCTTGCTCTGTTACCCAAGCTGGACTGTAACAGTGCAATCTCGGCACACTGAAACCTCCACTTCCCAGGTTCAAGCGATTCTCCCGCCTAAGCCTCCCGAGTAGCTGGGATTACAGGCGTGTACCACCACACCCAGCTAATTGATGGGTTTTTTTTTCTTAGTAAAGATCAAGTTTTGCCATGTTGGCCAGGCTGGTCTTGAACTCCTGGCCTCAAGTGATACACCCGCCTTGTCCTCCCAAAGTGCTAGTATAGAGGCGTGAACCACTATGCCCAGATAAACTAAAACAGTTTTAATTTGCATTTATTTAGTTAGGAATTATATCTAGCATCTTATCACATGTTTGTTAGCCACTTGTATTTGTTTATTTTGTAAATTACTGGTCCCTGACTTTTTACCCATTTTCTGCTGGGTTATTGGTCTTTTTTCTCATTAAAGAGCTCTTTGTAGACTCAAGAAACTGGTCTATATATTATCATGTGTATTGCTTTCTTTTTTCTTTTTTTTTTTTTTTGAGACAGAGTGTCACTCTGTCACCCAGGCTGGTATGCAATGGTGCAGTCTCAGCTCACTGCATCCTCTGCCTCCTGGGTTCAAACGATTCTCCTGCCTCAGCCTCCCAAGTAGCTGGGACTACAGGCACGCGCCACTACACCCAGCTAATTTTTGTATTTTTAGTACAGACAGGGTTTGATCATGATGGCCAGGATGGTCTCGATCTCTTGACCTCATGATCCGCCCGCCTCGACCTCCCAAAGTGCTGGTATTACAGGCATGAGCCACCCGTCCGCCCTGCATTTATCTTCTGTCTTTAGTTATGGTACTTTTCAGTCATATAGACATTTAAAATTTTATGTAATCAAAGCTACCAGTTTTTTTGCTTTGTGGATTCTGAGTTTTGGAACTTGTTTCAAAAGGCTTTTCCATATCTATATTTTAATCCTCTATGTTTCTTTCTAAAACTTTTCTATTCCTCCCTCTTCAGGGGAGCTCCCCCTCCAGAAAGACAGGGGTGGTGTTACTGAAAATAAGCTTCTTACAGAAAGGGGTAAGTACTGAAACAAACTCTTCAATTATCTTGCATCTGAATTGCCCCCAGAGACGTGCATGTTGAGCTTTAAAACTCTTTTCCTAAATGCACTCAATTCTTTCTCCAGGAAAATACCATTACTGGCCTAATTGCAGAGATTTCACTTGGAAAAAATTGATCTGGGTCAGCAGGAGCTGTTTCTGCCTCGTCTTCAAGTCTTGTTTCCTGCACATAGACACTATAATTATAGGCGAATTCAGCTGAGTTGATGTAACAAGCAAGTAGATGCCACAAAACTGGCGAGATAAAAGGAAAACCAAGAAAATTGAGGATGACTACTTTGTATTCCACTTTTCCTAAGACTGGGAACTTCAGAAATCTGCAAACTAAAAGTATAAGCTACCTAAACTTAAGTAAAAGAAGCAAAAGGGGATGGAAATGTATATTCTCATGGATACATAAAAATGACACTGTTTTCTGGTTTAAACTTTAAAAAGTTTGTGCATTGAATTAGGTAAGATGAAATCTAGAATTTTTCATTTTTATTTTCATTTGTGTGTCTCTTAAGAACAGACTTTTTTTTTTTTTAGATGGAGTCTTGCTTTATCATCCAGGCTGGAGTGCAATGGCGCCATCTCGGCTCACTGCAACCTCCGCCTCCCAGGTTCAAGCGATTCTATTGCCTTAGCCTCCCAAGTAGCTGGGACTACAGGCATGCACCACCACACCCAGCTAATTTTTGTATTTTTAGTAGATACGGGATTTCACCATGTTGGCCAGGATGGTCTTGATCTATTGGCGTCGTTATCCACCCGCCTCAGCCTCCCAAAGTGAGCCACCATGTGGCTCATGCCACCATGCCCAGCCAAGCACAGACTTTCAATTTGTACAATGCATTTTATTTGGATGTTTATTTAATCTTCATAATTAGGTAATCTAAAATCTCGAGTGTTCCAAGCAAAATCCTGGCATGTGTGCGCTAGGATACATGTGCAGAAATCATCATAGTAGGGCTAGGTGCGGTGGCTCACCCCTGTAATCCCAGCACTTTGGGAGGCTGAAGTGGGTGGATCATTTGAGATCAGGAGTTCAAGACCAGCCTGCCTAACATGGTGAAACCTCAGCTCTACTAAAAATACAAAAATTAGCCTGGCGGTAGTGGCACATGCCTGTAATCCCAGCTACTCAGGAGGCTGAGGCAGGAGAATCGCTTGAACCTGGGGGGTGGAGGTTGCAGTGAGCCGCAGTTGCACCACTGCTCTCCAGTCTAGATGACAGAGTGAGACTCCGTCTCAAAAAAAAAAAAAAAAAAAAAAAAACAGGCCAGGCACAGTGGCTCATGCCTGTAATCCCAGCACTTTGGGAGGCCAAGGCGGGTGGATCACGAGGTCAGGAGATCAAGACCATGCTGGCCAACAAGGTGAAACCCTGTCTCTACTAAAATACAAAAAAATTAGCCTGGAGTGGTGGCACGTGCCTGTGGTCCCAGCTATTCGAGAGGCTGAGGCAGCGGAATTGCTTGAACCCGGGAGGCGGAGGTTGCAGTGAGCCAAGACTGTGCCACTGTACTCCAGCCTGGTGACAGAACAAGACTCCGTCTCAAAAAACAAAACAAAAACAGTCATGAGTAATGGTTGCATTATTTCTAGGTGCTCCAAACTGAAAATAGCTTAACTGTCCATCAACAGAAGAAAGGATCAATAAATTATGTAATGTCTGCTGGACGAAGTGGTGTGCACCTGCAGTCCCAGCTACTCAGGAGGCGGAGGCAGGCGGATTGCTTGAGCCCAGGATTTCAAGGCTGCAGTGAACTATAATCACAGCATTGCACTCCAGCCTGAGTGACAGAGGAAGACCTCGTCTCTTAAAAAAAAATTATGCAGTATCCGTAACATGGAATACTATACTACAATGAGAGTGAACAAACTAGAGCTACAACACACAACATATAGTGTTTAGACCTCCCCCCAAAATACATACAGTATGACTTATTTCTCTAAAACTCAAACACAAAAAAATGCAGACATGAGTAGCTAAAGTATAAAGAAAAGCAACGAAATGATTACAGTAAAAGTCAAGAGATACCAAGCGCGGTGTCTCATGCCTGTAATCCCAGCACTTTGGGAGGCCAAGGCCAGCGGATCACCTGAGATCGAGAGTTCAAGACCAGCCTGACCAACGTGGAGAAACCCCACCTCTACTAAAAATACAAAGTTAGCTAGGCGTGGTGGTGCATGCCTGTAATCCCAGCTACTCAGGAGGCTGAGGCAGGAGAATCACTTGAACCCAGGAGTCAGAGGTTGCAGTGAGCTGAGATTGAGCCATTGCACTCCAGCCTGGGCAACAAGAGTGAAACTCCATCTCAAAAAAAAAATAAAATAAATGTCAAGAGATGTATTATTTTTAAAGGAAAATGGGAATTGTGATCAAGAGGGATACCTGGGGGATTTCCAAGGTGTGGGCGATGTATTTCTTGGTTTGATTGTTGCTGATGTGGGTGCTCACTCTAGAAACATCTGTTAAACCACACATGTAAGTTTTGGACACTTCTCTGTTTTGTACTTTGCAATGAAGACTTTAAAAAACTTTAAGCCTTAAAACAAAAAAAAACTCTAGCAGGTTACACAAATTTGAATTACAGTAAGAATTCTAAGCAGATTAGAGCAGACTGCAGGCAAGTCTGCTCCTTACATTTGAAGAATCTGGGTAAGATTTCCAGATAAGCCGGGCGCGGTGGCTCACGCCTGTAATCCCAGCACTTTGGGAGGCCGAGGCGGGTGGATCACGAGGTCAAGAGATCGAGACCGTCCTGGTCAACATGGTGAAACCCTGTCTCTACTAAAAATACAAAAAATCAGCTGGGCATGGTGGTGCGTGCCTGTAATCCCAGCTACTCAGGAGGCTGAGGCAGGAGAATTGCCTGAACCCAGGAGGCAGAGGTTGCGGTGAGCTGAGATGGCGCCATTGCACTCCAGCCTGTGTAACAAGAGCGAAACTCCGTCTCCAAAAAAAAAAAAAAAAAAAAAATTTCCAGATAAATTCGAGGATGCCCAGTAAATTTGAATTTCAGATAAGTAACTTTTTAGTATATTTCAAGTATTACATGAAATATGCTAACACTAGAAAAGGTATGCCTTGTTTATTTGAAAGTCAAATTTAACTGAAACATCTGTATTTTTATTTGCTCAATCTGGCAATTGTAAACTGTCCAGGACAGGAGTACAAAAGTAGGCCCTATGCCCACATATCGAAAGTTGGTTTGTTTTTTTTTTTTGAGACGGAGTCTTACTCTGTCACCCAGGCTGGAGTGCAGTGGTGCGATCTCAGCTCACTGCAACCTCCGCCTTCCAGGTTCAAGTGATTCTTTCGCCTCGGCCTCCTGAGTAGCTGGGATTATAGGCATGCAACACAACACTCGGATAATTTTTGTATTTTTAGTAGAGATGAGGTTTCACCTTGTTGGCCAGGCTGGTCTCAAACTCCTGACCTCAAATGATCTGCCCACCTTGGCCTCCCAAAATGCTGGGATTATAGGCGTGAGCCACCGCACCCTGCAGATTTTTAAAAATTTATTTACTTTTCGAGATGGAGTCTCGTTCTGTGGCCCAGGCTGGAGTGCAGTGGTGCGATCTTGGTTCACTGCAAACTCTGCCTTCTTGGATCAAGCAATTCTCCTGCCTTAGCCTACCGAGTAGCTGGAATTACAGGTGCCTGTTACCACACCCGGCTAATTTTTGTATTTTTAGTAGAGACGGTGTTTCACGATGTTGACCAGGCTGGTCTCAAACTCCTGGCCTCAAGTGATCTACCCGCCTCAGCCTCTCAAAGTGCTGGGATTACAGGCATAAGCCACCATGCCCTGCCTTTAAGGTTTTAAGTTATACTCCGAACTAAGAAATTTTTAAATAAAATATGTTCCATTCTCCTATCTTAACACATACACTTCCACAATGACAAGATTTAGAGCATATATCTAAAGACTACTGAAATCAGCTATGTTTGTGCATCTCTGTTTATTCTAGAAGTTTGGATGAGTAATAAAGACATAGATAATTCACATATTAGCATATGTAGTCCATAAAGCTCATTTTATTGTCTTTATTTTACACAATCAAAATTATGCTACTACAATAAAAATTTCACATAATTTCTAATTTGGTCATAATAATTAAAGGATTTTAAAATAAAATTTAAATTTTATTAAAATTGGACACATTTTAAGTATATTTACATCCAAAATTTAAATTAAAGCAGGTAGGGGCTGGTCAAGGTGACTCATGCCTATAATCCCAGCACTTTGGGAGGCCAAGGTGGGCAGATCACCTGAGGTTAAAAGTTTGAGACCAGGCTGGCCAACATGGCAAAACCCCATCTCTACTAAAAATACAAAAATAGGCTGGACATGGTGGCATGTGCCTGTAATCCCAGCTATTCAAGTGGCTAAGGCACGAGAATCGCTTGAACCTGGGAGGCGGAGGTTGCAGTGAGCCGAGACTGTGCCACTTGCAACAAAGCAAGACTCTGTCTCAAAATAATAATAATAATCATAATACAGCAGGTAGGAAAAATCAAAATATTTTCATTTTTTATTTGCAAAATAATTTGGTGAGTGGGTGCAGTGTCTCACACCTGCAATCCCAGCACTTTGGGAGGCCAAGGCAGGCAGATGACTAGGTCAAGAGTTGGAGACCAGCCTGACCAACATGATGAAATTCTGTCTCTACTAAAATACAAAAATTAGCCAGGTGTGGTGGTGCCCACCTGTAATCCCAGCTACTCAGGAGGCCGAGGAAGGAGAATCGCTTGAACCCAGGAGGCAGAGATTGCAGTGAGCCAAGATTATGCCACTGCACTCCAGCCTGGGCAACAGAGTGAGACTTAGTCTCAAAAAATATATATATTTTCGACTTGGTGTGGTGGCTCATGTGTGTAATTCCAGCACTTTGGGAGACTGAGGAAGGAGGATCACTTGATGCCAGGAGTTCAAGACCAGCCTGGGCAACATAGCGAGAGACCCTATCTCTAGGGGAAACTTTAAAAATTAGCCAGGCACGGTGGCGCTGCCTGTAGTCTCCGCTACTTGGGAGGCTGAGGTGGGAGGATTCCTTGAACCTGAGAGGTGGCGGCTACACTGAGCCGTGATCATGCCACTGCACTCAACCTGGGTGGCAGAGCGAGATCTTGTCTCAAAAACAAATTCCCTTTGAAAATATTCAAAATAGGGCATGTCACGGTGGCTCACACCTACAATCCCAGCAGTTTGGGAGGCTGAGGCGGGCAAAATCACAAGGTCAGGAGTTCGAGTCCAGCCTGACCAACATGGTGAAACCCTGTCTTTACTAAAAATATAAAAAATTAGCCGGGCATAGTGGTGCACGCCTGTAATCCCAGCTACTCAGGAGGCTGAGGCAGGAGAATTGCTTGAACCCAGGAGGTGGAGGTTACAGTGAGCCGAGATTGTGCCATTGCACTCCAGCCAGGGCAACAGAGCAAGACTCCATCTCAAAAGAAAAGAAAAAAAAAAGAAAAGAAAAGATTCAAAGTTATGTATCAAAAGTAAATGGCAGTGGTTTCCAGGGGCTGGGGGTAGAGGGAAATGAGGAGTTATTGTCTAATGCCCCAGTCCCCAAATGTTGGGCACCAGGTACTGTTTTCATGGAAGACAAATTTCCCACAGATGGGTTAGAGGATGGCTTCAGGATGAGACTGTTCCACCTCAGATTATCAGGCATTAGATTATCAAAGGGAGCGCGCAGCCTAGATCCCTCACATGTGCAGTTCACAATCGGATTTGCACTCCTGTGAGAATCTAATGCTGCCGCGGATCTAAAAGGGGTTAGGGCGGCAATGCTTGATTGCCCGCTGTTCACATTCTGCTATGCGGCCCACTTCCTAACAGACCACAGACTGGCACTGGTCTGTGGCCCGGGGGGTCAGACACTTGGTCTCACGGGTACAGAGTTTCAGTTTTGCCAGATGAAAAGAGTTCTAGAGATTGATGGTGCAGATGGTTAAACCATGGAGTGTACCACCATTGAACTGTACACTTAAAATGATTAAGATGGTAAATCTTATGTGTATCTTATTACAATAAAAATTGTAATTAAATAGCAAATATAAAACAGATATCAGAAAAACATTTTTTGAGACAGAGTCTCACTCTGTCACCTAGGCTGGAGTGCAGTGGTGCAATCTCTGCTCACTGCAACCTCTACCTCCCGGGTTCAAATGATTCTTCTGCCTCAGCTTCCCAAGTAGCTGGGACTACAGGTGCCCACCACCATGCCTTGCTAATTTTTTGTATTTTCAGTAGAGACAGGGTTTCACCATATTGGCCAGGCTGGTCTCAAACTCCTGACCTCACGATCCACCCGCCTCATCTTCCCAATGTGCTGGGATTACAGGTGTCAGCCACCGCGCCAGCCTTGGGTTTTTTTGTTTATTTGAGACAGAGTCTCCCTCTGTCGCCCAGGCTGGAGTGCAGTAGTGCTGTCTCAGCTCACTCCAACCTCCACCTCCCAGGTTCAAGCGATTCTCCTGCCTCAGCCTCCCGAGTAGCTGAGATTACAGGCACGAGCCACCACACCCAGATCATTTTTGTATTTTCAGTAGAGACGGGGTTTCACCCTATTGGCCAGGCTGTTCTCAAACTCCTGACCTCGTGATCCACCAGCCTCAGCCTCCCAAAGTGCCAGGATTACAGGCGTTAGCCACTGCACCTAGCCCATGAATTGAGATTCTAAGAGAAGTGAAAAAATGGTTGCTCAGAATCACTGGGAGAAGCACCAACTAAGGATCTAAGAGGAAGGAGCTGACAGGGTCAGTGTTGTCTTTTCTCTCACCAAGCACTTCCACATAGCAGAAATTCCTCCTCACATTCTAAGGCGTTGTCTACCTCTGGCATCTTCACCGGCACAATTCACAAATCTCCACATCATCTGGCCATGGTCACCTTTTGCTTGAAGGACACAGAACAAGACCTGGAGCCAGTCATGGGCCAGGCTGGACCTCTGCGGACTACTTGACCCTGAGACTAGCATGCCCATGTGTTTATCTATAAACGCGTTTTGGTGTATGTTTGTGACATGTGGGCTCTTTGAAATGCATGACCCAGCCTCTGGCCCAGATCTAAGAGCAATACTGGCTATGGGAACTTGATCATGTCAAAATGAATTCAAGGCTGGACACGGTGGCTAATGCCTATAATCCCAGCACTTTGGGAGGCCAAGGCTGAGCTCAGGAGTTCGAGGCCAGCCTGGCTAACACGGCAAAACTCTGTCTCTACTAAAAACACAAAAAATTAGGCTGGGCACAGTGGCTCACCCCTATAATCCCAGCACTTTGGGAGGCCGAGGTGGAAGGATCACCTGAAGTCGAGAGTTCAAGACCAGCCTGACCAATATGAAAAAATCCCGTCTCTACTAAAATACAAAGATTAGCTGGGCATGGTGGCACATGCCTGTAATCCCAGCTACTACTCGGGAGGCTGAGGCAGGAGAATCACTTGAACCTAGGAGGCGAAGGTTGTGGTGAGCTGTGATTGTGCCATTGCAATCCAGCCTGGCCAACAGGAGCGAAACTCCATCTCAAAAAACAAATTAGCTGGGCATGGTGGCAGGCACCTATAATGCCAGCTCCTTGGGAGGCTGAGGCAGGAGGATCACTTGAACCTGGGAGGTGGAGGTTGCAGTGAGCAGAGACTATGCCATTGCACTCCAGCCTGGGCAACAAGAGTGAGACTGTGTCTCAAAAATTAAATTAAAATTAAAAATAAAAATACAAAAAATTAGCTAGGCGTGGTGGTGGGTGCCCAGCTACTTGGGAGGCTGAGGCAGGAGAATTGCTTGAACCAGGGAGGCAGAGGTTGCAGTGAGCCAAGATTGCGCCATTGCACTCCAGCCTGGGCCACAGAGCGAGACTTAAAAAAAAAAAAAAAAAGAATTCAAAAAGCAAATAAGCATCCAGACCTTTAGCAAGAGTAAGTTTACCAAGTTTCGCCCCGGTTCTACAAACAAGAGAAAAAATCGGTGCTTTTGTAGGAAGTGCCACCATGGCTACAGCTGAATGTCAACCAGGAAACAGCTAATGACAGCTTAGCCAAACCTGACCCAAAGCGTGCAGGAAGGTAGCAAGGCGCCCATCTTTGAGGCCTTCATTTGTCTCTTTCCTGCCACCAAGTAAGGACAGGGAGGGGGTTGCTAACCTCGGCCTGTCTGGATAACATCATTTTTCACTCCTCCAACAGAAGAGATGCTCTCTCTTCAATTTGAGACCCTTTTACTAAATATTAAACTTTAGAATGCCAGAGCTAGCAGCTTGGCAGCTGGCCAGGAAGGGGCATTGGGCTTGGACTGAACTTTGTTCTTCCTGCTAGCTGGGTGTCTCCACCCTGCCTGCCCTTTTCAGCTCTGAACTCTATTCTATTTCAGCAGCTAGCAAGTTCTCCGCTTCATAAGGGTGTGCCCCATCTCATCCCCTGCCCCCACCCCTATGCTTAGGGAGATTCTAGAACCTTCTCTGTGCAAGAAGCTGAGATTGCCTACCAATGCAAAATCTGCAGAGGACTTCTCACTTAAGGAGGGTGACTTCTGGTCTTCTATCCTGTGAGCCTGTGAAGGAAGCTGATTTTGATTATTCTTGAAGTTTTGTTTTGTTTTGTTTTGTTTTGTTTTGAGATAGTGTCTCGATCTGTCGCCCTGAAGTACAGTGGTGCGATCTCAGCTCACTGCAACCTCCACTTCCTAGGTTCAAGAGATTCTTGCACCTCAGCTTCCCAAGTAGCTGGGATTACAGGCGCATGCCACGACACGTGGCTAATTTTTGTATTTTTAACAGAGACGGGGTTTCACCATGTTGGCCAGGCTGGTCTCAAACTCTTGGCCTCAAGTGATCCACCTGCCTCAGCCTCCCAAAGTGCTGGAATTACAGGCATGAGCCATCGCACCTGGACTCTTGAAGCTTTTATTTATTTATTTTTTTGAGACAGAGTCTTGCTCTGTCGCCCAGGCTGGAGTGCAGTGGCGTGATCTCGGCTCACTGAAACCTCTGCCTTCTGGGTGCAAGCAATTCTGCCTCAGCCTCCCTAGTAGCTGGAGTTACAGCCATGCACTACCATGCCCAGCTAATTTTTTTTTTTTTTTTTTTTTTTAGTAGAGACAGTGTTTCACCATGTTGGGCAGGCTGGTCTCGAACTCCTGACCTCAGGTGATCTGCCCGCCTTGGTCTCCCAAAGAGCTGGGATTGCTGGCATGAGGCACCACGCCCGGCCCATAGCTTTTCTTAAATGTATTTTTAAACACAAGTATTCCTATTGAAACCACCTTTGCAAAATTATGATTGAGATAATGAAAGAGATCTAACTTAACTGACTCCATCTTGCTTCTAAGTTGGAGGTTACAAGATTCTGACTCTCCCTAAACTGCTCCTAAGGCACCATCAACATCGACAAACTGGCTCGACAGATCATGTGGCCCCCACTCAGGAACTTACTCAGTGCGAGAAGACAGCTTCGACTCCCTATGATTTCATCTCTGACCAATCCGCATTCCTGGCTCACTGTCTCCCCACGCACCCACCAAGTTATCCTTAAAGCCTCTGCTCCCCGAATGCTCAGGGAGACTGATTTGAGTAGTAATAAAACTCCGGTCTCCCACACAGCCGGCTCTGCGTGAATTACTCTTTCTCTATTGCAATTCCCCGGTCTTGATGAATCTGCTCTGTCTAGCGGCTGGCAAGGTGAGCCCCTTGGGCAGTCACACTATGTCCCAGAAACCTATTTCAAAAATTATTCCATTTCATTTTAACATTACTAATTATCCATTTAAAATATGGTTTGTTGCATAAACTTATGTATAACATACTGAAATTGTTTCATAGGTAGTGAGACTTAGGTATAAGATAAAATAAACTAATCCCAAATCAATTCAGAGTTAAATCAACCTCCTATTCCTGGTTCTCCTCATTCCCAACCATCTTCCCTTTGGCTTCATCCTACAGTCCTCTCTGGATCTTTTTCAGATAGAACTATAAATATTTTATTTCAGAGAACTAAAGCTTTGCTGCTGTCGCCTCAGCTCCCAGAACTGTGCCTGGCACTTTGTAGGCACTCAGTAAATAGTCATTGAATAACTGGATCAATTCTCTTAAAGTTTATTGGGGTTCATATGAATGAATCCCAACAAGAAGAGTTATAAACAATAGAAAGTTTTTTAGGATTGTAATTAATCAGGTAATCTGTGTTCATAATTAATATCAGCAAAAAAAAAAAAAGAAAGGAGGAAACAGTGGCATTTTCAAAGTACAATGGCTAGACCGAGCCTTGAGCTTTAGAGAAAGTGGTTTGGCTGGGCGAGGTGGCTCATGCCTGTATCCCAGCACTTTGGGAAGCCCAGGCAGGTGGATCACAAGGTGTAGAGCTCGAGACCAGGCTGGCCAACATGGTGAAACCCTGTCTCTACTAAAAATACAAAAAATTAGCCAGGTGTGGTGGCGCACGCCTGTAATCCCAGCTACTCAGGAGGCTGAGACAGGAGAATCACTTGAACCTGGGAGACAGAGGTTGCAGTGAGCCGAGATCACCCCACTGTACTTGAACCTGGGCAACTATCTCAAAAAAACAAGGAAGAAAGAGAAATTATCCAGGGCTGCCTTACGGCTTGGAGCACAAGGTCAAGGCCTGGCCCAGGCCCACATTTGCAAGGCCTCATGTAATATCTAATTACTTAAAATGTATACATCGAAATTTAAAGTAAAAATGACCGGGCCGGGCGCGGTGGCTCAAGCCTGTAATCCCAGCACTTTGGGAGGCCGAGGCGGGTGGATCACGAGGTCAAGAGATCGAGACCATCCTGGTCAACATGGTGAAACTCCGTCTCTACTAAAAATACAAAAAATTAGCTGGGCATGGTGGCACGTGCCTGTAATCCCAGCTACTCAGGAGGCTGAGGCAGGAGAATTGCCTGAACCCAGGAGGCGGAGGTTGCGGTGAGCCGAGATCGCGCCATTGCACTCCAGCCTGGGTAAGAAGAGCGAAACTCCGTCTCAAAAATAAATAAATAAATAAATAAATAAAGTAAAAATGACCTAAATCAAGCTAAAATTTTATTTAGCGGTTTGAAAATGTAATTAAACCTTGTTACATGTTGTTTGTTCTTTTTTTTTTTTTTTGAGACAGAGTCTTGTTCTGTCTCCCAGGCTGGAGTGCGGTGGTGCCATCTCGGCTCACTGCAACCTCTGCCTCCCAGGTTCAAGTGATTCTCCTGCCTCAGCCTCCCAAGTAGCTAGGACTACAGGTGCATGCCACCACTCCCGGCTAATTTTTTGTATTTTTACTAGAGACGGGGTTTTACCATGTTAGCCAGGCTGGTCTCGATCTCCTGACCTCGTGATCTGCCCACTTCAGCCTCCCAAAGAGCTGGGATTACAGGAGTGAGCCACTGTGCCCAGGCTGAAGTGCAATGGCGCAATCTCAGATCACTGCAACCTCTGCCTCCCAGGTTCAAGCAATTCTCCTGCCTCAGCCTCCCAAGTAGCTTGGATTACAGACATGCGCCACCGCACCCAGCTAATTTTGTATTTTTAGTAGACAGTCAGGCTGGTCTCAAACTCCCAATCTCAGGTGATTCTCCCACCTTGGACTCCCAGAGTGCTGGGATTACAGGCATGAGCCACTGAGCCCGACCTACGTGTTTTTGTTTGTTTGTTTGTTTTTGTATTTTTTGAGACAGAGCCTCTCTCTGTCGCAAGGCTAGAGTGCAATAGCACGATCTCAGCTCACTGCAACCTCTGACTTCCTGGGTTCAAGCAATTCTCCTGCCTCAGCCTCCCGAGTAGCTGAGGTTACAGGCATGCGCCACCACGTCCAGCTAATTTTTGTATTTTTAGTAGAGACGGGGTTTCACCATGTTGGCCAGGCTGGTCTCGATCTCCTGATCTTGTGATCTGCCCACCTTGGCATCCCAAAGTGCTGGGATTACAGGCGTGAGCCACTGCATCTGGCCACATGTTTTTATAAATATATGAATTTTTGTATTTATCAGTGTTCAATGTCCATTCAGGCTCCATTGTAAATAACTGATATTATGCTCCCTGTATATTAGGAGTGTAGGAGTGTGTGTGTGTGTGTGTGTGTGTGTGTGTGTGTGTGTGTGTATAACATGCACATATATATATCTAAGAAATATGAAATGTTTAATGTCTTACAGTGTTGCTTAGCTACCATATGGTACCTTTAGAACCATAAAATTGGAACACAAATAGAAGCAAGAATATGGACACACAGCACCAGTGGGAAATGGTATTTGGTTATGTGTGAATCTCTCACATTCATGCTATCTGAAAGGAAGGGTTTGACAACTTAATTTGTCTTTCCTTTCACCTAAGCCTTCTGCAGCTGAAATCCTCCCCCGCACTCTGAATTATGGGTCATTTCCAAGATCTGCGGAGGCACAGCCCACAGACTTTCACAGCATCCATAAATAGCTGCCTTTTGTTTCAAGAACACAAGGCAACTGCTGTGCAGTATTTCACTGAGTGGTCTGCACAGCGTTCGTTCCTTCTCGTGGCTATCCCGAGAAGGGCATAGCTCAGGGTTATAGGGAAAACTGACCGTTGGATCCCAAAACAGCAGAGGTGCCGGGCAATCTCTGCTACACGTACTCTGCATGCTTTTGTGACGTGTGGCAGCCTCCAAAGCGTGGGGCCCAGGGCAGGGCCATTTAGCCTTGGGCCAAGGGCAATAGTGGATTTGGAGCTCCCTTTACTGCCTGGGGAAGCCCATGCTGTAGACCCACCCAGGCCCGGGGAGGAAAAGACTACGATAAAGAACCTTCTGGACAGCCGGGCGCTGTGGCTCACATCTGTAATCCCAGCACTTTGGGAGGCCAAGGTGGGTGGATCATGAAGGCAGGCATTCGAGACCAGCCTGGCCAACACAGTGAAATCCCATCTCTACTAAAAATACAAAAAATTAGCCAGGCGTGGTGGCAGGCACCTGTAATCCTAGCTACTCGAGAGGCTGAGGCAGGAGAATCCCTTGAACCTGGGAGGCAGAGGTTGCAGTGAGCCGATATTGCGCCACTGCACTCCAGTCGAGGCGAGAGACTGCATCTTAAAAAAAAAGAAGAAGAAGAACCTTCTGGACAGTCTCCGGTGCTTCTCAAGATCCAGGCTCATTTTTGAAGCAACTTATCAGATGCAGTACTACTACGGCCATAGATAGTGCTTTCGTGGGAAGACAGGCCCCATCCCCGCACGGGGTCTACAGCATCTTTTGTGGAGAGAGTCTGGCTTCTTCCCCTACAACCTTATTGAAGCCAGTCAGAGGTGGGAATGAAGTTAGGAGACCATGACTCAGGGCAAGGTCCCCTGGGCCCTGAGATTATCACTGGGCATGCCAGGTATGGGGCAGGGCCATCAGGAGGGGGTTCTAGGAAATAAGTGGGGCATGCTGGGAGCCCAGTGACCAAGCTGAAGAGGCAGACACCACCACAGCAATGGAGAGGGAAATATGCACCAGCCCCATCCAAGGTTTCTGGAGAGAAGCCATGGGTAAACTGCTGAGATGATGAAGTCAAGTTTGCCAGCTCTCCTTTGCTTTCTTTTTGTTGTTGTTGTTGTTGCTTGTTTGTTTTGAGACAGTATCTCACTCAGTTGCCCAGGCTGTAGTGCAGTGGCACGATCTTGGCTCACTGCAACCTCTGCATCCCGGGTTCAAGAGATCCTCCCTCCTCAGCTTCCCAAGTAGCTGGGACTACTGATGTGTGCCACCATGCCTGGCTAATTTTTATTGTATTTGAGATGAAGTCTCACTCTGTCGCCCTGGCTGGAGTGCAGTGGCACGATCTAAGCTCACTGCAACCTCCGCCTCCCAGGTTCAAGCGATTCTCTTGCCTCAGCCTCCTGAGTAACTGGGATTACAGGTGCACACCACCACTCCTGGCAAGTTTTGTATTATTAGTAGAGACGGGGTTTCACCATGTTGGTCAGGCTGGTCTCGAACTCCTGACCTCATGATCTGCCTGACTCAGCCTCCCAAAGTGGTGGGATTACAGGCGTGAGCCACACTTGTTTTCCAACCAGGAGAGTTGAAGCAGCTGGGGGCAGAGGGAGGAGAGCCTTGGGCCCTTTTCTCTGAGTATGTCCCTTGGAGCCTAATGTCTGTTGGCCATATTGTAGGGTATCCCATAGGCCTCCCTTAAAGCTGAAGTGGGCTGTTGAAGGCCGGGCTCAGCTGTGATTTATGCTCACACCTGTAATCCCAGCACTTTGGGATGCCGAGGCGGGCAGATCACCTGAGGTCAGGAGTTCGAGACCAGCCTGGCCAACATAGTGAAACCCCATCTCTCCTAAAAATACAAAAAATAGCCATGTGTGGTGGCACACACCTGTAGTCCCAGCTACTCAAAGGCTGAGCCAGGAGAATCACTTGAACCTGAGAGGTGGAGGTTTAGGTAAGCCGAGATCGCGCCATTGCATTCCAGCCTGGGAAATAGAGCGAGACTCCATCTCAAAAAAAAAAAAAAAAAAAAGCAGTGGCCTCTGTCCTACTAGGGCAAGGAGAAGTCTTGCCAGATATTAACAGGCAGCTGGCATTATGATGGGGCACAGGGGGAATAAGGATGGAAGCTCTAGTGTCCAAGGAATAGAATGTTCTGGATACAGGGAGGCAGATTTACAGGTGGCCTGTTCAGAGATGATGACTTAGTGTGGGGCCAGATGAGTCATTCCGTCTGGTTGCGGGGCATGAATTGGAAAGCTGTGGTGACTGCTGTCCAGTGATAGTAACTCTAGAAGCTTCTATTTTCTCATCTGTGAAATGAGATGAACATAATACCTACCTCACAGGATTTTACTTGGCTTAAGGAGATAATCTGTGCAAAATGCTTAGTGCAGTGCGTGGCACACAGAAAACCCTCAATGAAGGCTATAATTATGTAAAACTGCAGCCACCAATGGAAATCCTGTAGAGGATGGCTTATGGAGGAAAAAAGACTCTTTGATAAACAGTGCTGGGGGCAGTCTGTCCACTGCAGATAGTGAGGCATAGCAGATATCATTGTGGCACTGGGATGGGACAGTCCATCAGAAAGTCCAGCAGGGCTGGGCGCGGTAGCTCACGCCTGTAATCCCAGCACTTTGGGAGGCTGAGGCGGGTGGATCATGAGGCCAGGAGTTCGAGACCAGTCTGGCCAATATAGAGAAACTCCGTCTCTACTAAAAATACAAAACGTTAGCCAGGCATGGTGGTGTGCACCTGTAATCCTAGCTACTCAGGAGGCTGAGACAGGAGAATCACGTGAACCCGGGAGGTGGAGGTTACAGTGAGCCAAGATCATGCCATTCCACTCCAGCCTGGGCAACAGGGCAAGACTCTAACTCAAAAAAATAAAGAAAGAGGGCCGGGCGCTGTGGCTCATGCCTGTAATCCTAGCACTTTGGGAGGCCGAGGTGGGTGGATCACCTGAGGTCAGGAGTTCAAGACCAGCCTGGCCATCATGGTGAAACCCCATCTTTTTAAAAAAAAGAAGAAAGAGAAACAGAGAGATAGGAGAGAGAGAGGGAATGAGAGAGAGAGGGAGGCAGGCCAGCCAGGCGCCGTGGCTCATGCCTGTAATCCCAGTGCTTTGGGAGGCCGCGGCAGGTGGATCACCTGAGGTCGGGAATTCGAGACCAGCCTGACCAACATGGAGAAACCTCATCTCTAAAAAAAATTTAAAAATTTAAAAAAAGAAAGAAAGAAAGAAAAGAAAACCCAGCATCAGGAGCCAGAATGCAGAGTGGCCAAGTGTAGTGGGAGGCAGGGAGGCATGCGGTAACTCCCCACTGACCGAAGGCCTGGGGGGCCGTGGAATGCTTCCACTGGCTGCCCTGGTTGGAGTGTGTGGGAGTCAGTCTGGCTAACTTTGTCAACAGTTCCAGGTTGTTTGAAGAGTTCAGGAAAAACATTTAAATGCGATTTTTATTTTACTGTCAAAATGAGTACAAAAGGCCTGAGAAGAGCATATAGTTTTACAAAGGTGACCCTATGCCATTTTGTACTCAGTGGAAAAGTGGGATAAATCTTTTTTACAGCAGGAAATCAGACTTCATGAACAAAACCAGAGAAGCAACCATTCTGCCAGTTCTGCAGCTTCTATTGCGTGTGTGAAGATTCTCATGAAGTTCTTCTGTTAAAATGGAAGAGTACTTTTCTAATCAGAAAAAGTCATCTTTTAAATGGCTCACATCATTATCTAACACAACCATGGTTTCAGATTGTACTAAACATCAATTTTCACAGAGTTAAAACTTGCATTTTTTCATCAGCACCAACAAAAAGTAGAACAACTGTGGAAACATTTTGTTCCAAAACTGCAAAAGAATTAACCAATGATATTGGGTGAAACTTTCTCTCTTATATAGATTTATCTAAATTCAAACATAAAAACTTGCTCCTGTCGTTACTAAAATGTTTTATGAAAATATTATAGTTAACATAAAAGCTCTTGAACTTTACATTCTACTGTGGAAATTAACCGACTGATTAGATTAATATTTCCATTGTTGTGAGCCATAAAGAACATGGCACTAAGACCACTGTTGTGTCTGTTCAAAGTATGAATACTAGGCTGGGCACAGTGGCTCACGCCTGTAATCCCAGCACTTTAAGACACCAAGGTGGGAGACTTGCTTGAGCCCAGGCATTCGAGATTAGCCTGGGCAACACAGCGAGACACCTGCCCCGATCCCTACAAAAAATTTAAAAAATCAACCAAGTACGGGCCAGGTGCAGTGACTTATGCCTGTAATCCCAACACTTTGGGAAGCTGAAGTGGGCTGATCTCTTGAGGTCAGGAGTTCGAGACCAGCCTGGCCAACATGGTGAAACCCCATCTCTGTTAAAAATACAAAAATTAGCCAGGCGCGGTGGTGTGCCTGTAATCCTAGCTGCTCCGGAGGCTGAGACAGGAGAATCGCTTGAACCCCAGGAAGTGGAGGTTGCAGTGAGATGAGATCATGCCACTGCACTCCAGCCTGAGTGGCAGAGTGAGACTGTTTCAAAAAACAAACAAACAAACAAAATTAACCAAATACAGTGGCACATGCCTGTGGTCCCAGCTATCAAGAGGCTGAGGCAGGAAGATCACTTGAGCCCAGGAGATCAAGGCTGTAGTGAGCTATGACTGCACCATTGCACTCCAGCCTGGGCAACAGAGTGAGCCCCTGTCTCAAGAGAAAATGAATACTGACTTTGGAGAAGTGAAAATTAAGAGTTGTAGAAAAGTTTAAAAGAAAGAAAAACTTCTCAAACTTTGTTGCTCCTAGAAACAAAATTGTAAGAGACAGTTGCTAATGACAGTATAGACAAATCCTAAGAGCATCTGTTGACTATTCTAATTTCAATAGGGAAAATAAAAAGGGTCCTGAATGGGATGATCTGAGGAAAGCACGGAATCTTTCAAAAATCCCTCTCCCAGCTGGGCGCGGTGGCTCATGCCTATAATCCCAGCACTCTGAGAGGCCAAGGCAGGCGGATCACTTGAAGCCAGGAGTTTGAGACCAGCCTGGCCAGCCCCATCTCCACTAAAAATACAAAAAATTAGCTGGATGTGGTGTCACACACCTGTAATCCCAGCTACTGGGGAGGCTGGGGCATGAGAATCACTTGAACCCAGGAGGCAGAAGTTGCAGTGAGCCAAGATTGTGCCACTGCACTCCAGCCTGGGTGACAGGGTGAGACTCAGTCTCAAAATAAATAAATAAATATCCTTCTCCCTTCTTTAGCATAGTGTGACATCACCATTCTATTATTCCTCAGTAAGAACAGTAGTCAAAAGGAACAGTTAAATGTAAAACCCAAAACTACAAAATCCCTAGAAGAAAATCTAGCCACTGCCATTCAGGACATCGGCACAGGCAAAGTTTTCATGACAAAATCACCAAAAGCAATTGCAGCAAAAGCAAAAATTGGCAAATAGGATCTAATTAAACTAAAGAGCACAGAAAAGAAACTATCATCAGAGTGAACAAGTAAGCTACAGTGTGGGAGAGAGTCTTTGCAATCTACCCATCTGACAAAGGTCTAATATATCCAGAATCTACAAGAAACTTAAACAAATTTATGAGAAAAAAAACAAACAACCCCATTAAAAAGTGGGCAAAGGATATGAACAGACACTTCTCAAAAGAAGACATTCATGTGGCCAACAAGCATATAAAAAAAGCTTAACATCAGTGATCATTAGAGAAATGTAAATCAAAACCACAATGAGATGCCGTCTCACTCCAGTCAGAATGGCAGTTACTAAAGAGTCAAGAAACAACAGATGCTGGTGAGGTTGCAGAGAAACACAAATGCTTTTATACTGTTGGTGGGAATGTAAATCAGTTCAACTATTTGTGGAAGATGGTGTGACGATTCCTCAAAGATCTAGAACCAGAAATACCATTTGACCCAGCAATCCCATTAATGGTTATATATAACCAAAGGAATATAAATAATTCTATTACAAAGATACATGCATGTATATGTTCATTGCAGCACTATTCACAATAGCAAAGAGGTGTATCAACCCAAATGCCCATCAATGATAGACTGGATAAAGGAAATGTAGTACATATACACTGTGGAATACCATGCAGCCTTAAAAAGCAACAAGATCATGTCCTTTGCAGAGACATGGATGGAGCTGGAATCCATTACCCTCAGCAAACTAACACAGAAACAGAAAACCAAACACTGCATGTTCTCACTTGTAAGTGGGTGTGGACCAATGAGAACACAAGGACATAGGGAGGGGAACATCACACACTGGGGCCTCTTGGGGAGTGGGGGAGGGGGAGGGAGCACATTCAAAAAAATATCTTAGCTGAGCTTGGTGGTGCGAGCCTGTAATCCCAGCTACCAGAGAGGCTGAGGCCAGAGAACTGCTTGAACCCAGGTAGTAGAGGTTGCAGTGAGCCGAAATCACGCCACTGCACTCCAGCCTGGGTGACAGAGCAAGACTCTGTCTAAAAAAAAAAGAAAGAAAAAGAAAAGCTAGGTGATGGGTTAACAGGTACAGCAAACCACCATGGCACACATTTACCTATGTAGCAAACCTGCACCTCCTGCACACATACCCCAGAACTTAAAATTAAAAAGGAACACACAGCATCATCTCCAAGTCAGGAATGGTTGAACATATGTAAAGACATTCATCATAAGAACACGAGGATATTGGCCTCCTCACTTTTGGGGAAGTGAGATTGTTTTGTTGATTATCCAGTTTGAGGGATTAGAATAGTAATTGACCATTGAAAACCTCTCTTAAGAATTCAAATTAAGGCCGGGCGCGGTGGCTCAAGCCTGTAATCCCAGCACTTTGGGAGGCCGAGGCGGGTGGATCACGAGGTCAAGAGATCGAGACCATCCTGGTCAACATGGTGAAACCCCGTCTCTACTAAAAATACAAAAAATTAGCTGGGCATGGTGGCGCGTGCCTGTAGTCCCAGCTGCTCAGGAGGCTGAGGCAGGAGAATTGCCTGAACCCAGGAGGCGGAGGTTGCGGTGAGCCGAGATCGCGCCATTGCACTCCAGCCTGGGTAACAAGAGCGAAACTCCGTCTCAAAAAAAAAAAAAAAAAAAAGAATTCAAATTAATTACTCAGAGACAGGCCAAGAAATTTTTGAAATTGTAAAGAATAATTGTTGAGTGAGCTGAGCTCTTTAAGGATATAGAGAGAGCGAGAGACCCACATGATTTTTTCCTCAATTCATAATGAAAAATGGCAAAAATGACAACACGAATAATGTACTATTTAGCATATGTTTTGTTGCTGAATTTCATGTACAATTTTTTTTTTTTTTTGAGATGGAGTCTCACCCTGTCACCCAGGCTGGAATGCAGTGCTGCAATCTCGGCTCACTGCAACCTCTGCTTCCTGGGCTCACTTGATGCTCCTGCCTCAGCCTCCTGAGTAGCTGGGATTATAGGCATGCGCCACCATGCCCAGCTAATTTTTGTAATTTTTTTAGTAGAGACGAGATTTCACCATATCGGTCAGGCTGGTCTCGAACTCTTAACCTTGTGATCCACCCACCTTAGCCTCCCATAGTGCTGGGATTACAGGCATGAGCCACCCTGTCCAGCTTTTCATGTGTTTTTTAATTATTTCATATGCATTTAATTTTTCATTTCACTATAGATCATATATTAAATGTATAACTAAATTTGATTTTATTCATAAGATTTTTCTTATAAACACAGGACCAGTCATGCGTGGTGGCTCACACCTGTAATCCCAGCACTTTGGGAGGCCAAAGTGGGCAGATCACGAAGTCAAGAGATCGAGACCATCCTGGCCAACATGGTGAAACCCCATCTCTACTAAAAATACAAAAAAATTATCTAGGCCTGGTGGCGCACACCTGTAGTCTCAGCTACGTGGGAGGCTGAGGCAGGAGGACTGCTTGAACCTGGGAGGCGGACGTTACCGTGAGCTGAGATTGCGCTACTGCACTCCAGCCTGGCGACAGAGGGAGATTGTATCTTAAATAAATAAATAAACAAACAAACAAAGGACCAAGGAGACTAACATACATCAGACACCAATAATGAACTAAGTGCTTTATTACGTTCAATCCTGACAACCGTAGGAGATCAGTATTATCATCCTGATTGATTTTACAGATGAAGAAACTCAAGACTCAGACTAGGAAGTAATCTGTTTCTACAGCCGCTATGAGAGAGACAGATATATAGAAATATATATATATATTTAAAACCAGATGATGAAGTGAGAGTTTGAACATCAAGCCAACTTGCTGAAGTCACAAATTAAATACAAAAATGCTTGTCAGAGTCTGTGACCAGATTTCCCATTTGGAAAGCAGAACCACTGTCATTATAGATGATGCACAGGATATAAATCATGAGGAAGCATGGGGGGTTTCCCATGAGGAGGGGTCAGATCAGCAGATTTGAGGTTAACCAATGGTTTAGACAGCCTTCTTTGAGGTTGGGTGATCAATGATAATTGAAAGTGAAGAGTTCTGGTTTAAAGTGGCAATCACTGGTTTTAAAAAACAGGAGTAATTTAAAAAAAAAAAAAAGTGGCAACCACACATATTCCCTTCTTCTTACCCAAGCCCCACTAAGATGATTTGCAAAGGCTTTTTTTTTTTTTGAGATGAAGTCTTGCTCTGTCGCCCAGGCTGGAGTGCAGTGGTGCAATCTCAGCTCACCGCTACCTCTTTTTTTTTTTTGGACCTGAAGGAAGATGGTCTCGAACTTCTGACCTCAGGTGATCCACCTGCCTCGGCCTCCCAAAGTGCTGGGATTACAGGGGTGAGCCACCGTGCCTGGCCAGGTTAATTTTTTTTTTTTTGTAGCTCTAACGCTGTGCTGGGAGGCTAATTCCTTTTAAAAGCCTTTGCTGGCCAGGCGCGGTGGCTCATGCCTGTAATCCCAGCACTTTGGGAGGCCAAGGCGGACGGATCACCTGAGGTCAGAAGTTCGAGACCAGCCTGGCCAACATGGTAAAAGCCTGTCTTTATAGAAAAAGAAAAAAAAAAAGGAATTAACCCAAAGGAAAAAGAGAATGGGCAAGCCTATAACAACAAAGGCTAAGAGTTGATAATAGGAGAAAAATGGAAAGCACATGATGGAAAGAAATTGACCTGACAGGTAGAGAATGCTATAAGCGAGGGGGCCTGCAAACGGGAACGCCACCACAAGTTGGACCAGTCATATTAAGTTCCAGGCTCAGAACTGGGGTCTGCAAGGTCACTATTTAAAGGTTGAAAACAGAGACATTAGCTGAAAGTCTGTGTACCTAGCAGTTTGTCCGGACACCTAGGTTCCTTTGATCACCCCACACAGCCAGGAGATTCTTCCTTCCTCCCCCATCATCTCCTCCAAAGAACCTTCCCACAGACAACACCTAACACTGACTTTCAGAGATCCCCAAATAAAATAGGGGATCCACCTTCAGTGAAGCGTACACACGGAGGGCACCCCACAGCCAGCACTTCTAGTCAGTTTTTTAGTGCTTTGCTCCTAAATATCGCCGGGCGCAGTGGTTCATGCCTGTAATCCCAACTCTTTGGGCGGATCACAAGGTCAAGAGATTGAGATCATCCTGGCCAACATGGTGAAACTCCGTTTCTACTAAAAATACAAAAATTAGCTGGGTGTGGTGGAGCGCACCTGTAGTCCCAGCTACTCGGGAGGCTGAGGCAGGAGAATTGCTTGAACCCGGGAGGCAGAGGTTGCAGTGAGCCGGGATCACGCCACTGCACTCCAGCCTGGTGACAGATCCAGACTCTGTCTCAAGAAAACAAAAGATTAACCGGGCATGGTGGCGTGCGCCTCTAATCCCTGACTGGGAGGCTGAAGCAAGAGAATCGATTGAACCCGGGATGGGGAGGTTCCAGTGAGCCGAGATCACGCCACCATACTCCAGCCTGGGCAACAGAGCAAGAGTCCGTCTCAAAAAAAAAAAAAAAAAAAAAAAAGAAAGAAAAAAAAAAGAAAAAAGTGGAGCTTGACAACCCATGCCCCTTTCCTCTTCTTCACGAAAACCCACTAAAGTTTTTGCAAAAAAAATTTAAGGACATTAGCCCTAAGGACAATGAGAACAGGAGAGGCTTCAATAATAACACAAGAACAGAATGCTATTGGAAAGGATCAGAAACAGAAAAGAGATCTTGGAAATTTAAAATTGTTTATCAGAAAAATAGAAATTAATTTAAACTCAACAGAATACTTAGAAGATAGTGCTGAATCTTCTGAAAGTAGAACAAGAATACAAAGATGAACATTAATCCAGAAATGTCAGCATCCAACCTTATGATCTTCATTCCATGGAAGAAAAGAAATGATCAAAAAACTATTATATAGCAGTTCCTGGAACTGCAGTCTCCAAATTGAAAGGGCCTCTCAAGTATCAATCCAATAAATGGAGGGGGACGGGGGAAGACCTGTAGGAAAGTATATCACCAATATATTTTCAAACACTGAGGACAAAAAAGAAGATCCTAAGTCTACTATAAGGTCCTAGACATATCATACAAAGGAACAAGAATTGAAGCCAGGTGAGGTGGCTCACTCCTGTAATCCCAGTACTTTGGGAGGCCGAGGCAGGCAGATCACTTGAGGTTGGGAGTTCAAGACCAGCCTGGCCAACATGGTAAAACCCCATCTCTACTAAATATACAAAAATTAGCCAGGCATGGTGGTGTGCACCCGTAATCCCAGCTACTCTGGAGGCTGAGGCAGAAGAATTGCTTGAACCCAGGAGGTGGAAATTGTAGTGAGCCAAGATCATGCCACTGCACTCCAGCCTGGGTGACAGAGCAAGACTCC
>NW_022437065.1:4051526-4081846 GCF_009761245.1 Sapajus apella | reverse complement strand
CCCTAAGGAATGAATGGTGTTTCAGGAAACACCAAGAAGGAGGGTGGAGTGCCAGGTAAAATAAATAAGACAAAGTCATTAACGTAGGAAAGATTCTTTACACACAAAGAGTTTTTTTCTTTTTTTGAGACAGAGTCTCACTCTGTCATACAGGCTAGAGTGCAGTGATGTGCTCTCAGCTCAATGCAACCTCCACCTCCCAGGTTCTAGCAATTCTCCCTTCTCAGCTTCCAGGGTAGCTGGGACTACAGCGCATGTCACCACACTGGGCTAATTTTTTTTTGAGATAGAGTTTCGATCTTGTTGCCCAGGCTGGAGTGCAATGACTCGATCTTCACTCAGTGCAATCTCTGCCTCCCAGATTCAAGCGATTCTCCTGCCTCAGCCTCCTGAGTAGCTGGGATTACATGCGTCCACCACCATGCCCAGCTAATTTTTGTATTTTTAGTAGACATGGGGTTTCACCATGTTGGGCAGGCTGGTCTCGAACTCTTGACCTCAGGTGATCTGGCCACCTCGGCCTCCCAAAGTGCTGGGATGACAGGTGGGAGCGCGGCCAGAGCTCTTCTAATTAATAAGGGGGGAAAAAAGAAAAATAAAAAAAAGACCAAGAACCCAGTAGAAAAAGCAGCACAGAGCCAGGCACAGTGGCTCATACCTGTAATCCCAGCATTTTGAGAGCTAGGGGTGAGAGGATTGATTGAGCCCAGGAGTTCAAGACCAGCCTGGGCAACAGAGCAAGACCTTGTCTCAGTAAAAGTGGAAGAATTGAGGCTGGGTGCAGTGGCTCACGCCTGTAATCCCAGCACTTTGGGAGACCAAGGTGGGTGGATCACCTGAGGTCAGGAGTTCGAGACCATCCTGGCTAACACAGTGAAACCCCATCTCTACTAAAAATACAAAAAATTAGCCAGGCATGGTGGCACCTGCCTGTAGTCCCAGCTACTTGGGAGGCTGAGGCAGGAGAATCACTTGAAGCCAGAAGTAGGAGGTTGCAGTGAGCCAAGATCACACCACTGCACTCCAGTCTGGGCAACAGAGCAAGACTATATCTCCAAAAAAAAAAAGGAAAAAGTAGCTGGGTGTGGTGGTGTTCCCTTGTAGTCCAAGCTACTCAGGAGGCTGAGTGAGGAGACAAGCTGCTGCAGTGAGCCGTGACTGAGCCACTGCACTCCAGCCTGGGCAACAGAGCAAGACCCTGTCTCAAAAAAAAAAAAAAAGTGAGTAGCGAAGAACATATGCAGATATCATTAACCAAAAAACCACAGTGCGAATAGGTCTTAAATATAAAATAAGATTCACAGACATAATAAGAGAAATAATAAGTTCCATTTTCGGCCAGTTGCGGTGGCTCACCCCTATAATCCCAACATTTTGGGAGGCCAAGGCAGGCAGATTACCTGAGGTCAGGAGAAGACCAGCCTGGCCAACACGATAAACCTCGTCTCGACTAAAATTACAAAAATTAGACAGGCGTGATGGTGCACACCTGTAGTCCCAGCTACTTAGGAGGCTGAGGCAGGAGAATTCATTGAACCCAGGAGGTGCAGATTGCAGTGAGCTGAGATCACACCACTGCACTCCAGCCTGGGCAACAGAGCAAGACTCGGTCTCAAAAAAAAAAAAATTTGGCAGGGCATAGTGGCTCATGCCTGTAATCCCAGCACTTTGGGAGGCCAAGGTGGGTGGATCACAAGGTCAGAAGTTTGAGACTGGCCTGGCCAGCATGGTGAAACCCTGTCTCTAGTAAAAATACAAAAAATTAGCCGGGCATGGTGGCGTGTGCCTGTAGTCCCAGCTACTTGGGAGGCTGAGGCAGGAGAATTGCTTGAACCCAGAAGGAGGAGGTTGCAGTGAGCCAAGATCATGCCATTGCACTCCAGCCTGGGTGACAGAGCAAGACTACAACTCAAAAAAAAAAAAAAAATCCGATTTTCATCTCTCATATTAGCAAAGATCAAAAAGTTTGATAACATTGTGTGCGTCAGGCAAAATTCTAAGATGGGCCCCTAACTTCCCACTGCCTGGGTGTACAGGCACCTTTTCCCAGTTATCCACCCAAACATTAATCTGGGTGGTGCTGCAAAAGGACCTTGCAGATGTGATTGATTCACAAATCAGCTGACTTTAAGATTATCCAGGTGGGCCTGACCTAATTATATGAGCCCCTTAGAGCTGGGCCTGGAGGCTGGAGACTGGGAAGTCAGAGATCCAAAGCACAAGAAGGAGTCAATACACTGTTTTTTCCTTAAGGATGGGAGGGGTCCACGTGGCAAGGAATGTGGCTGTCTCTGGGAGCTGAGAGCCGGCCCCTGGCTAACAGCCAACAAGGAGGGGCTGACTTCAGTCCTACAATCATAAGCAACTGAATTACACTAGCAAAAACAAGCTTGGAGCCAGGTGCCATAGATCAACCCTGTAATCCCAGAACTTTGAGAGGCCGAGGCAGGTGGATCACTTGAGGTCAGCAGTTGGAGACCAGCTCGGGTAACAAGGTGAAACCCCGTCTCTAAAAAAATACAAAAATTAGCCGACCATGATAGTGTGTGCCTGTGATCCCAGGTGCTTGGGAGGCCGAGGTGGGAGGATGGCTTGAACCATGGAGGTTGCAGTGAGCCGAGATTGCACTACTGCACTGTAGCCTGGGTGATAGAGCCAGACCTTGTCTCAAAAAAAAAAAAAAAAGAAAAGAAAGAAACCCACAAGAACAAACACAAAAATCAAGCTTGGAAGCCTCCAAACAAGATGTCAGCCTGGTAACACCTTGATTTTAACCTTACAATACTCTGAGCAGAGGACGCAGTCATGCCTTGCCAGACTTCTGACCTCCTGAACTCGGAGCTTATAAATGGGTGTTTTAAGCCACTGAGTTTGTGGTTATTATGCAGCAATAGAAATCTAATTTGTGTGTTTAAAAAGGTGTGGAGAAACCAGCACATTCATTTATTGCATTTAAATGAGTAAATACATTTTTTGACATGTAAATAGATATGACCTCCATGGAGGACAGATTGGCAATACCTATGAAAATTCAAGTTGCCGGCCGGGAGCAGTGGCTCACACCTGTAATCCCAGCACTTTGGGAAGCCAAGGCGGGCAGATCACTTGAGGTCAGGAGTTCAAGACCAGCTTGGCCAACATGGTGAAACCCCGTCTCTTCTAAAAATACAAAAATGAGCCCGGCGTGGTGGCACACACCTGCAGTCCCAGCTACTTGGGAGGCTGAAGCAGGAGAATCGCTTGAACCTGGGAGGCAGCGGTTGCAGTGAGCAGAGATCGAGCCACTGCACTCCAACCTAGGCAATAGAACAAGACTCCATCTCAAAAATAATAATAATAATTAATAAATAGCTATCAATAGTAGGATAGCCAAATACATGATGGTGTGTGTGGCCTTCATAATGAGGCTACTCCAGAGATATTGAAACAGAAAGATCTTCAGGAATTACTTACAGGTAAAACTGTAAGGTTTAGGATAGTGTATAGGATGCTATGTAATGAAGCAAAAAAGAAAAATGTCATCAGGTATGTTGGTGAATGCACAGGATTTGTCTGGAAGTAAACAAGAAACTGGTCCTGACAGCTGCCTTTGGAGAAGGACCCAAGAAGGAGATACATTGTTAGTTTCCGGGTTATCTTTGTTCTCTTCTGAGATCAAAGAAGGTGTATGTTTTACCTGTTCAGAACAATAAACACAAAAGAACAAGAGTAGCTCTGCCCATGTGTGTACTTGAAGAGAATGTAGTTTCTTTAAAGGAAGGAAGGAGGCCAGGCATGGTGGCTCACACCTACCATCCCAGCACTTTGGGAGGCCAAGGTAGGAGGATCACTCGAGTCCAGGAGTTCAAGACCAGCCTGGGCAACATAGCAAGACCCTGTCTCTAAAAAAACAAAATAATTGGCCAGGTATGGTGGTGCACACCTGTAGTCCCAGCTATTTAGGAGGCTGAGGTAGGAAGATTGCTTGAGCCCAGGAGGCAGAGGTTGCAGTGAGCCAAGATCGCACCACTGCACTCCAGCATGGGCAACAAAGCAAGACCCTGTCTCAAAAATAACAATAATAAAGGAAGGAACGAGGAAAAGAAGGGAGGCAGAGAGAAAGGAGGAGGGAGGAAGGGAGCAAGATGGAAAAGAGTAGAGCAAGATTTACTGCCACTTGTCGTCTGTTCAGGTGAATCTTTCTCTTCTACTTGGTATCAACGCTATGGCTCATTTCCAGGCAAATGTCCCCTGTGAGAACGACTCCCTGCCGGCTTCTGGTGCTCCCTATCCACCTACCTGATGCTCCCTATCCACCTACCTGGTACACTCTAGGTGCCGCATTGATATTTACTGCGTGTCTAAGTGAAGGACTGACTAATGCTGCATCCACGTTCTTCCCTTCGCCAAATTAGGGTGAAAATGTGGTTTTGTTTTTATGTTTGTTGAAAAATTTCTAAACTTTCATTTAAAAGTTGGCATTTCCGGCTGGGCACGGTGGCTCATGCCTGTAATCCCAGCACTTTGGGAGGCTGAGGTGGGCAGATCACCTGAGGTCAGGAGTTTGAGACCAGCCTGACCAACATGGAGAAACCTCATCTCTACTAAAAATACAAAAATTAGCTGGACGTGGTGGCGCATGCCTGTAATCTCAGGTACTTGGGAGACTGAGGCAGGAGAATCACCTGAATCTAGGACGCGGAGGTTGCAGTGAGCCAAGATCGAGCCATTGCACTCCAGCCTGGGCAACAAGACCGAAACTCCAACTCAAAAAAAAAGGTGACGTTTCCAGGCTGGGTGTGATAGCTCACGCCTGTAATCCTAGCACTTTGGGAGGCCGAGGCGGGTGGATCACAAGGTCAAGAGATCGAGACCATTCTGGCCAACATAGTGAAACCCCATCTCTACTAAAAATACAAAAATTAGCCGGACATGGTGGCACGTACCTGTCGTCCTAGCTACTTGGGAGGCTGAGGCAGGAGAATCACTTGAACCCGGGAGGTGGAGGTTGCAGTGAGCCGAGATCACGACATTGCACTCCAGCCTGGTGACAGAGCAAGATTCTGTCTAAAAAAAAAAAAAAAAAAAAAAAAAGAAAAGAAAAAAAAAACAAAGAAAGTAACAACCAGGGCAAAACTAAGATTACCCCAGACAGGAAGAACAAGTAGCAACAAGCCGTGTGGAAATCAGGTGTTGTGTGCACAGTGACGGCTCTCCTCGCATAATTGCCTAACACACCCTCCTGGCCCAATTCATAAATCTAGACCGGGCAGGCCTGGCCATGCAAGTAACTTGCCCACCGCTTTTGGGCCAGTGGGCATGGCCATCTGAGCACTCCCACGGCCTCTGCGACATCTGCACCTGGATGGGGCCACTCCACCCAGGTTGCCATGGAAGTGGAAGGAGATTGAGTTGCTCCCATGCCCTCTGGCCTGGAGCCAGGACCTGGGCTCCCTGCTACCAGGGAAAGCTCCCCTGGGCTACTGAAGGCCCCAGCTCACCCGCTCTACCTTCGATAGGTGTGGTTTTAGCAGGGACCCTGCCAGTAAGGGCCTGGGTGGCTCCCAGAATGGGGATCTGCTTTCTTGTAAGCCTGGAATCCAACAGGACTGCTCCAGGGCCTGCAAAAAAGAGGTCTTTTTTTTTTTTTTCCTTTTCTTTTTTTTTGGAGAAGGAGTCTCACTCTGTCACCCAGGCTGGAGTGCAATGGCATGGTCTCAGCTCACTGCAACCTCTTCCTCCCAGGTTTGAGCAATTCTCCTGCCTCAGCCTCCAAGTAGCTGGGACTACAGGTGTGAGCCACCCTGCCTGGCAGGAGTACATTTAAGTGCTGGGGGATTCTGCTTACCCACCCGGAAATGTAAGGAGAGCAAGGGCTCAGCAGCATGGAAGAAAACAGCCCTTCACACGAGGATTAGCCTAGTGCTTACGGAACCACCTTGAAGCTCTTGTCTCCCAGAGCTGCTTTGATACAGTACTTTTGTTACAGGACTGGGGTCCTGATCCAGACCCCAAGAGAGGGTTCTTGGATCTCATGCAAGAAGGATTCAGGGCGAGTCCACAGACTCAAGTGAAAGTAAGTTTATTAGGAAAGTAAAGGAATAAAAGAATGGGTACTCCCTCAGGGCTGCTGGCTGCCGATTTAAATGGTTATTTCTTGATGATATGCTAAACGAAAGGTGTATTATTCATGCCTCCCCTTTGTGGACCATATAGGGTAACTCCTGAGTAGCTTGGACTACAGGCGCTCACCAGCACGCCTGACTAATTTTTTGTATTTTGGTAGAGACAGGATTTCACTATGTTGGCCAGGATGGTTTTGATCTGACCTGGTGATCTGCCTGCCTCAGCCTCCCGAAGTGCTGGGATTACAGGCGTGAGCCACCGTGTCTGGCCATGACCTGTATCCTGTGCTGACCCTCTATCTCATCCTGTGACTTAGAATGCCTTACCTTCTGGGAACGCAGCCCAGTAGGTCTCAGCCTCATTTTACCCAGCTCCTATTCAAGATGGAGTTGCTCTGGTTCACATGCCTCTGACACTTTCCCAGTTTTTCTGCTGCACTTCTGGTCTCTGCAGCACCTCTTTGTCTTTCATCCTCTCCTGGGCTGCAAATGCTCCAAGGATTCCTTCTGTCCCAGTCTTCCCTAATTACACCCTCCCCACCCTGCTCATCAGTGAGCTCACCAAGCTTGGCTTCAAAGATCTTTCCTTGAGAGCGCCAACTGTAATTCAACCTTGCCCCACTCTCTCTCTATTTCCCAGGGCAGAGCTTTCTAGGGGCTCAATAGATGTTATTGCTTCAATTTCTACCTGTAGCCTGATTCCCTCTTTGCCGAAATCCAGCCAGAACAAAACTTTCCGTCCAGGCCACGCAGCACTACAGGGCAACCCTGGACAGCATCGCCCCTCCCTCCTCTAGCTCTCTGTCCTGCACCTCCAATATGCTCCACGTGGCCCCCAGGTTGGGGGGTGGGGAGTGGCAATGTGGGACACAGTCTCCTCTCAGGATCCCGGATGTGAATCTAGCCAGAGACCTTGGCTTCTAGTTTCTCTTTCAATTTAACCAACTTTCTACCCTTTCTCTGGCCATAAGCCAAGAAAAGTGACCTTGGGACCCACTGCCATACCTCTCCTGTCCCCGCCTCCACGTTTCTGCCTACAAGTCCTGGGAACCAGAAGGGATAACTTTTGGGTTTTCAGTTCCTGCAGGTCATATACTCCTACTCAAAGGCAACAAGCCTCATAGCCTGACTGAGGTTGGCATAGGGCTATCTCCTTTCTCTCATGGAAGAGACATTGTGATTTCTTTCTTTCTTAAATTTTATTTTATTTTTTGAGACAGAGCCTTGCTCTGTCACCCAGGCTGGAGTGCAGAGTTATGATCTCGGCTCACTGCAGCCTCCGCCTCCTGGGTTCTAGCGATTCTTCTGCTTCAGCCTCCTGAGTAGGAGAGATTATAGGCAAGAGACAACACACCTGGCTAATTTTTGTATTTTCTTTTTTGTTGTTGTTGTTTCTTCGTTTTGTTTGTTTGTTTCCTTGCCTGTGTAAACAAATAATTTCTGTATTTTCAGTAGAGATGGGGTTTCACTATGTTGGCCAGGATGGTCTCAAACTCCTGACCTGAGATGATCCACCCACCTTAGCCTCCCAAAGTGTTGGGATTATGGGCGTGACCACCATGCCAGGCCTGGTTGATTTTTTTTGTTTGTTTTTTCTTTCATTTTTGTTTTTTTTTTGAGACTGAGTCTCACTCTGTCACCAGGCTGGAGTGCACTGGTGCGATCTCAGCTCACTGCAACCTCCGCCTCCCGGCTTCAAGCAATTCTCCTGCCTCAGCCTCCAGAGTAGCTGGGACTAGAGGCGCATGCCACCACGCCCAGCTAATTTTTGTATTTTAGTAGAGATGGGGTTTCACTTGGTTGGCCAGGATGGTCTCAGTCTCTTTACCTCATGATCCGCCCACCTCAGCCTCCCAAAGTGCTGGGATTAGAGGTGTGAGCCACCACGCCCAGCCCATTTTATTTTATTTTTTGATACAGGGTCTGACTCTATAGCCCATTCTGGAGTGCAGCCTTCACCTACTGGACTCAAACGATCATCCCACCTCAGCCTCCCAAGTAGCTGGGACTACAGGCTCCTGCTATCACACCCAGGCTAAGTTTGTTTATTTGGAGTTAGAGACAAGGTCTCACTATGTTGCTCAGGTTGGTCTTGAACCCCTGGGCTGAGGGGATTCTCCTGCCTCTGCTTCCCAAAGTGCTGGTATTATAGGTGTGAGCCATGGTGTCCAGCTAGGACTCAGTTTAAATCCCAATCTTACCGCTATAGGCCACTGTTGCAATCTCGGCCATCACAGGGCTCAGCTGGCATGTAAACCTCAACTAACGAGTAACTGAGGACTGAACTCTGACCTCTGCTATAAATTTCTTTTTGAGGACCCCGGAGGAGGTCATGCCCACCAGCAAGAGGTAACATTCCTTTCTGTTGACCTCAAAGTTTTAGACAAAGCTTCACCTCCTTAACTAATCGTTAATCAGAAAATATCAGAATCCTGGCTGGGCCCAGTGGCTCATGCCTATAATCACAGCACTTTGGGAGGCCGAGGTGGGCTGATCATTTGAGGTCAGGAGTTCGAGATCAGCCTGGGCAACATGGTGAAACCCCATCTCTGCTAAAAATACAAAAATTAGCCGGGTATGGTGGCGCATGCCTGTAATCCCAACTACTCGGGAGGCTGAGGTACGAGAATTGCTTGAATCCGGGAGGCAGAGGTTGCAGTGAGCCGGGATCACACCATTGCACTCCAGCCTGAGCAGCAAGAGTGAAACTCTGTCTCAAAAAAAAAAAAAACCCAGAAAATCTTTGAATCCACCTATGACCTGCGCTCCCCACCTCCGAAACCCCAGGACTTTGGGATTAAAACCCTTACCCGAGGCTGGGTGCAGTGGCTCACACTTGTAATCCCAGCACTTTGGGAGGCCGAGGTGGGCGGATCATTTGAGGTCAGGAGTTTGAGACCAGCCTAGCCAACACAGTGAAACCCTGTCTCAACTAAAAATACAGAAATTAGCTGGGCGTGGTGGTAGGCACCTATAATCCCAGCTACTTGGGAAGCTGAGTCAGGAGAATCGCTTGAACCTGGGAGGTGAAGGTTGCAGTGAGCTGAGATCATGACACTGCACTCCAGCTTGGGCAAAAGAGAGAGATTCCGTCTCAAAAAAAAAAAAACAAAAACAAAAACAAAAAACCTTACCTGTAAGCCATCACGGAGTTCCAGTCTTAAGCATTAGCTGGCCAATTCTGCTTGCTTGGTGTCCTGCAATAAATGTCTCACTTTCTCTCGCTGCTATCCCGATGTCAGTGCCTTTGCTGCTCTGGGCAAGTGGATCCTAGTTTGGTTCACTAACAGGACCATGTAATCTGGTGCCAATTTCATCTTTAGACTGTAAATTGGATCTTCTCTCTCCAGTCCCCTCTCTAGCCTTTGGCCCAGACCCTCATCATTTCATTTCTGGATTCCTGTCCCAGCTTCTCAATCAGCCTTTTATTGATAGTCCTTTTATTGGTAGTCATTGCTTCTAAGACATTTTTCTATAAATGCCAGGCTACTCCTTCTTTTTTTTTTTTTTTTTAGACGGAGTTTCGCTCTTTTTACCCAGGCTGGAGTGCAATGGCGCGATCTTGGCTCACCGCAACCTCCGTCTCCTGGGTTCAAGCAATTCTCCTGCCTCAGCCTCCCGAGTAGCTGGGACTACAGGCGTGCACCACCATGCCCAGCTAATTTTTGTATTTTTAGTAGAGACGGGGTTTCACCACGCAATCTCTTGACCTCGTGATCCACCCGCCTCGGCCTCCCAAAGTGCTGGGATTACAAGCGTGAGCCACCGCGCCCGGCCGGCTACTCCTTCTTAAACTCTACTTTCTTCATGTCATCACAATGGCCTTTGGCTCCATATCCCCTGCCGAAATGCATCCTGGCTTCGTGTGTGTGTGTGTGTATGTGTGTGTGTGTGTGTGTGTGTGTGTGTGTGTTTTGAGACGGAGTCTAGCTCTGTCACCCAGGCTGGAGTGCAATGGCACAATCTCGGCTCACTGCAACCTCCGACTCCTGGGTTCAAGCGATCCTCTTGCCTCAGCCCCCGCCGAGTAGCAGGGATTACAGACGACCGCCACCACACCTGGCTAATTTTTGTATTTTAAGTAGAGAGGGGGGCTTCACCTTGTTGGCCGGGCTGGTCTTGAACTCCTGACCTCAAGTGATCTGCCAGTCTTAGCCTCCCAAAGTGCTGGGATTACAGGTGTGAGCCATCACACCCAGCCTATTATGGACATTTTATATAAATGGGATCATACAATATACAATATGTGGTCTTTGTAGCCAAAAAGTGAGCATGTTTTCAAGTTTCACCAGTGTTATGGCATGTAACAGTACTGATTCCTTTTCATTGCTGAATCATATTCTATTGTCTGGATAGGCCACATTTTCTTTGTCCATTTGTCACTTGATGGAGTCAACCTAAAAGGAAGAACCTGGAGCAAAATTAATATAAGTAGAGACTATATTTGGGCCAAGCTTTAAGATTGCTGTCTGATGCCCATTCCTGCCTGGTCCAGGGGGAACAGGTCCCACGCCAGGCCAGCAGGCGGGCTCCTTTGTACAGTTCTTACAATAAACCCTCCCTGATGAAAAAAGAAAAGAAAAAAAGATTGCTATCTGAGAGCACAGATTCAGGTTGCCCTGAATATACATTCTGCTTAGCAGCAGTTACAAGTGGATTTTTGTTTTTTGTTTTTTGTTTTTTTTTTTTGCGGCGGAGTTTCGCTCTTGTTACCCAGGCTGGAGTGCGATGGCGCGATCTTGGCTCACTGCAACCTCCGCCTCCTGGGTTCAGGCAATTCTCCTGCCCCAGCCTCCTGAGTAGCTGGGATTACAGGCACGCGCCACCATGCCCAGCTAATGTTTTGTATTTTTAGTAGAGACGGGGTTTCACCATGTTGACCAGGATGGTCTTGATCTCTTGACCTCGTGATCCACCCGCCTCGGCCTCCCAAAGTGCTGGGATTACAGGCGTGAGCCACCGCGCCCGGCCTTTTTTTTTTTTAATTGAGACAGTCTTGCTCTGTCTCTCAGGCTGAAGTGGAGTGCTGCCATCTCGGTTCACTGCAACCTCCACCTACCGAGTTGAAGCGATTCTCCTGCCTCAGCCTCCCGAGTAGCTGGGATTACAGGACTGTGCCAGCATGCCCAGTGAATGTTTGTATTTTTATTTGTTTTTGTTTTTTGAGATGGAATCTCACTCTGTCGCCCAGACTAGAGTGCAGTGGTGTGATCTGGGTTCGCTGAAACCTCCGCCTCCCTGGTTCAAGTAATCTTCCCACCTCAGCCTCCCAAATAGCTGGGATCACAAGCATACGTCACCATGCCTGGCTAAGTTTTGTATTTTTAGTAGAGATGGGCTTTTGCCATATTGGCCAGGCTAGTCTGGAACTCCCTTAAGTGATCTGCATGCCTAGGACTCCCAAACTGCTGGGATTACATGCATGAGCCACTGTGCCAGGCCTCCAAGTAGATTTTTAAAGCACAGGAAGTGATAGTTCCTGAGTTGTTTACCACAAATTTACATTAATATAACACAAGGGCCAGGCACAGTGGCTCACGCCTGTAATCCTAGCACTTTGGGAGGTTAAGGCGGGCAGATCACAAAGCCAAGCAATCAAGACCAGCCTGGGCAACGTGGTGAAACCCCGTCTCTATAAAAATACAAAAATTAGCTGGGCGTGGTGGCACACACCTGTAGTCCCAGCTACTTGGGAGGCTGAGGCAGGAGAATCTCTTGAACCCGGGAGACAGAGGTTGCAGTGAGCCAAGATCGCGCCATTGCACTCCAGCCTGGTGACAGAAACTCCAGCCTGGCGACAGAGCAAGACTCTGTCTGAAAAAAACTAAAATAAAAAAATAAAATAAGTTATTGGTTGGCTATATATTCGTCTTTGTATCACAAATCCCAGGTACATGAAGATAATAGGTGAGGCAGCTAGTCAGCAGCAAAGTGACTTTAAACAATTGTCCCCAGGTATGCGTTGGGGGCTGGGGAGGTGATGACTGAAGTCCCATATTCACGTCTCCCTGGGCCTGCTCTGAGCTATTTTTCTTTTCTCAATAGATAATTGGGTTGTTTCCAATTTGGGGCTATTATGAATAATGCTGCTGTGAACAGTCACTTGTGTAGGAGTTTTATGCATACATATGTTCTCATTTCTCTCGGGTAGATACCTAGCATGAAAGAAAAATGGAAACTCGGAACTCCAACTCACTATGCCAAAGGGAAAGTCAACCTTGGGAACTGAGTCATGCAAAAACTGCCTTCCTTTCATTCCCAAACAGAGAGCTATAATTTCACATGCTTACTCTATCTTATGTAAAACCTATATTTACTGAGTGGGGGGAATGCATAGTTGACTCTCTCCCCATCCCCTTTCTTTTCACATGTAAAAACATAGATTCACTGCCTCATAAGAATGTAACCACATGCCTCATTGCCTACCCACTCTGTTGTTTTTTCCCCCTCCTGATTGCTCTTTCCCATTTATTTATTTATTTATTTATTTATTTTTGAGACAGAGTTTCCCTTTTGTTGCCCAAGCTGGAATGCAGTGGTGCGATCTCAGCTCACTGCAACCTTCGCCTCCCGGGTTCAAGCGATTCTCCTGCCTCAGCCTCCGGAGTAGGTGGGATTACAGGCGCCTGCCACCACACCTGGCGAATTTTTTGTATTTTTAGTAGAGATGGGGTTTCACCACATTAGCCAGACTGGTCTTGAACTCCTGACCTCAGGTGATCCGCCTGTCTCGGTCTCCCAAAGTGCTGGGATTATAGGCATGAGCCACCACGCCTGCCCCCCACTTTACTTTTTAAATTTATGTATTGTTTCTGTTGTTTTCTTTCTCTTTATCTTTTTGAGATAGAGTCTTGCTCTGTCGCCAGGCGCCAGGCTGAAGTGCAGTGACACGAATGGCTCAATGTAACCTCCGCCTCCCGGGTTCAAGCAATTCTCCTGCCTCAGCGTCCCGAGTAGCTGGGACTGCAGACGCGTGCCACCATGCCCAGCTAATTTTTATATTTTAGTAGAGACGGGGTTTCACCATGTTGGCCAGGATGGTCTCAATCTCTTGACCTTGTGATCCACCCGCCTCGGCCTCCCAAAGTGCTGGGATTACAGGTTTTCTTTTTCTTTTCTTTTATTTATTTATTTATTTATTTGGCCTGCCTGCCTGCCTGCCAGACTGACGGGCAGGCTGGCTGCTGTTGTTTTTGACATAGAGTCTCCCTCTGTTGCCCAGGCTGGAGTGCAGTAGTGCAATCTTGGCTCACTGCAACTGCTGCCTCCCAAGTTTAAGCGATTCTTGTGCCTCAGCTTTCTGAATAGCTGAGATTACAGGCTCACACCACCATGCCCAGCTAATTTTTTTATTTTCAGTAGAGACGGGGTTTCACCATGTTGGCCAGGCTGGTCTTGAAAAACTCATGACCTCAAATGATCCGCCAGCCTTGGCCTCCCAAAGTGCTGGGATTACAAGTGTGAGCCACCCACCAAACCTGGCCCTTTCCCCTTCATTTTTCATTTATTTTTATTTAGTTAGTTAGTTATTTTTTGAGACAGGCTTTCATTCTGTTGCCCAGGCTGGATGGAATGCCGTGACATGATCTTGGCTCCCTGCAGCCTCTATCACCTGAGCTCAGGTGATCCTCCCACCTCAGCCTCCTGAGCCCCTGGGACCACAGGCTCACATCACCATGCCAGGCTAATTTTTGTCTTTTCAGTAGAGACGAGGTTTCATCATGTTGCCCTGACTCCTGAGATTACTTGAGCCTTGGCCTCCCAAAGTGCTGGGATTGCAGGCGTGAGAGCCACCGCACGCAGCTGTTCTTTCCCCTTTAAAAACTGAAGTTCCCAAACCCTCTTTAGAAAAAGCACAGGGCACAGATTCTACTGACTTGTGTTTTACTTTTCCCCAGACATGTCCTCGACCTTGGATAAATAAACCTCTAAATTCATTGAAACCTGCCTCAGTCAGTTTTGTTGTTGTTGTTGCTGTTTTTGAGACACAGCCTCACTGTCGCAGGCCGGAGCGCAATAACGCCATCTTGGCTCACTGCAGCCTCTGCCTCCCGGGCTTAAGGAATTCTCTTCTCAGCCTCCCGAGTAGCTGGGATTACAGGTGTGAGACATCACAACCACCTACTTTTGAATTTTTAGTAGAGATGGGGTTTCACCATGTTGCCCAGGCTGGTCTCCAACTCCTGACCTCAAGTAACCTGCCCACCTCAGCCTCCCAAAGTGCTGGGATTACAGACATGAGCCGCTGAGCCCTGCCATCAGTCACTTTTTTATTTACACTAAAAGTGGAATTGCTGTGGTGAATGGTAACTCTTTGTTTAACCTTTTGAGGAACTACCAAACTGTTTTTCTTTTTCTTTCTTCTTTTTTAAGACAGGGTTTCACCATATTGGTCAGGCTAGTCTCGAACTTCTGACCTCAGGTGATCCACCCACCTCAGCCTCCCAAAGTCCTGGGATTACAGGCGTGAGCCACCGCGCCTGGCGCCAAACTGTTTTTCAAAGCGGCTGCAACATTTAGCAATCCCTCCCGCAATGCATGAGGGATCCAGCCTCTCATCCTCCGCCTGTGGATTTCTACCTTTCTCCACAGGCGTGAACAAGTCAGGCATCCCTGCGCTGAGCTCAGAAGCCCTTTCTACCATCCTGAGAATTACCTGGCACTGCTCTGAGGTGTTGGGTGGCCCTGGATTGGATCATCTTCCCCAGAGAGCCCCAGGGTGGGGAGGGTGGAAATGGCATACCTATGGGTGTGAGCATTGCTAAAGGAATTAATCAGGGCAGTCCCAGTGCTCAAAACTAAAGGCCCAAGAAACTGAGTGATTACAGATATTTAAGAGGAAGTAGCTGGGGTGGGGGCAGGGTCTGAGACCAAGCCAGGTCCTGACTCAGCCTCTAAGCTGCTAGTTCGCTGTGATTTTGTCATTTAGGGCAGGTGCAGTGGCTCACCCCTATAATCCCAGCACTTCAGGAGGCCGAGGCGGGTGGATCACCTGAGCTCAGGAGTTCGAGGCCAGTCTGGCCAATATGGTGAAACCCTGTCTCTACTAAAAATGCAAAAATTTGCCAAGCGGGGTTGTGGGCACCTGTAACCCTAGCTACTTGGGAGGCTGAGGCAGGAGAATCGCTTTAACCCAGGAGGCGGAGATTGTGGTGAGCTAAAATCGCACCATTGCACTCCAGCCTGGGCAACAGAGTGAGACTCCGTCTCAAAAAAACCAACCAAACAAACAAACAAAATAAACAAAAGAAATGGCTGAGCGTGGCTCACTGCCTGTAATCCCAACACTTTGGGAGGCCGAGGCGGGTGGATCACCTGTGCTTGGGAGTTCTTGGGAGTTCGAGATCAGCCTCGCCGACATGGTGAAATCCTGTCTCTCTACTAAAATTACAAAAATTAGCTGAGCATGGTGGCTGTCGCCTGTAATCCCAGCTACTCACGAGGCTGAGGCAGGAGAATCACTTGAACCCAGGAGGCAGGGGTTATGGTGAGCCGAGATTGACCACTGCATTCCAGCCTGGGCAACAGAGTGAGACTACGTCTCAACAACAACAAAAAAAGAGGATTGTATCTGCTCCCTCCTATTCCCATCCCCTGAAGGATGCTGTGAAGTTAAAACAAGCCTGCTGACAGCATCTGGTGCCAGTTTTGAGCAACTCATATATTCTCATGGTATTATCTCTGTCGTGTCCTTGGTGGGAGCGGGAGGGCATGGTTGATGGAACAGGCAATGCCACAATCTTCTGGACTGATCCAGCAGTTTTGATCCTTAACGAAAGTAATAGGCACAGCTTCCAGCTCTGCTGTCTCTCCACCCCCAGGCTGAAGGGACTGAAATAAACAGGAAGTTTCCCTTCACCCAGATCGCATGGAGCTGTGTGACTTTTGTCGTCTGGTATCTTATCTCTCTGGAAGGAGCCCCAGGCTGAGGTGTGGCTACGTTTGTACTCCCAACACTTCACCTGTTTTTTTGCCTAAATAACTTCCTGTCTAGAAGTGGTTATAGCTTCCCACCCCCGCCCTACTTTTACAACCCAGCGGGGACAGACAGGTGCTGAAATCAAAGGGTTAGCATTCATATCAAAGCCCAGCATCCAGGATCTTGTTGCAAATCGAGACTGAGCTGTGTGTGGGCAGAGACTGACAGTTGTTACTCAGAAGCTCAGTTCCGGGGAACAGAAGGAGGGCTTTTTTGTTTTTGTTTTTGTTTTTGTTTTACCAGAGTGAGTGAAACCTTAATCCCTTGAGATTTCCCTGTAAAAATCGCAAAGTGTGTTTCTTTGCCCTGTCCCTAATGGGTACCCTTTGGGGTAGGTCGAAATAGAGACTGGTCTTTCTTTGTCCCTGGGCTTGTCACCGAGTCCCAGGAAAGACTGAGCTAGGGGCACCAGGTGTCCCTGGCCTGATGTTAGCCAAAAAACAGAAGAGAGAAGGGGTGACTGGTATACACATGAATTTCTGTTTTGGATTTTTTTCTGCCATGTTTTAAAGAACAGCAAATCACCGATGTGGGTCCATGTGGAACTATTCATTGAGAATAAACAGCTGTTCGCCACAGAGAGCCATCACATCCTTCTCAGCCACCAAAGGTCACCCTCTCCTACCTCCTGGAATTGGACTTAGGCAGATGGTGTAGGCTCATTTGTGGCTTTGGAAATTTTTATTTTTTTTCCTGAGACGGAATTCCACCCTTGCTGCCCAGGCTGGAGTGCAATGGTGTGCTCTCGGCTCCCTCAACCTCTGCCTCCCGGGTTCAAGCGATTCTCCTGCCTCAGGCTTCAGAGTAGCTGGGATTACAGGTGTGCACCACCAGGCCAGGCTAATTTTTGTAATTTTAGTAGAGACGGAGTTTCACCATGTTGGCCAGGCTGATCTCGAACTCCTGAGCTCAGGTGATCCACCCACCTTGGCCTCCCAAGGTGCTGGGATTACAGGCATGAGCCACCTCGCCCAGCTGGCTTCTTCTTTTTTTTTTTTTTAAACAGAAAAACTAAAGGCTTCTTTGGCCGGGCACAGTGGCTCACGCCTGTAATCCCAGCACTTTGGGAGGCCAAGGTGGGTGGATCACCTGAGGTCAGGAGTTCAAGACCAGCCTAGCCAACATGGTGAAACCCCATCTCTACTAAAAATACAAAAATTAGCCAGGCGTGGTGGCAGATGCCTGTAATCCCAGCTACTCAGGAGGCTAAGACAGGAGAACTGCTTGAACCTGGGAGGTGGAGGTTGCAGTGAGCCAAGATCACACCATTGTACTCCAGTCTGGGCGACAGAGCAAGACTCTGTCTCAAAAAAAAAAAGAAAAGAAAAGAAAAAATAAGGCTTCTTCATGGGCTGCTGCGCAAGTCTTTGTTACATTTTGTGAAGCCCTTCCTTATGTTTATCGTGTCATCTCATCCAGACCTCAGTCATAAACACGCCCATCTGAACTTCTGATCCTCTTTTCCAGAAATGGGATGAGTCACCCAGTTCCTCAGCTTTCCTCTTTCAGAAGCCAGTGAGAGTGTGGCTAGAGGGGACTCTGCCCCGAGGGAACACCAGGCAGTGGCCTCTGACCCAGGCCGCCCTGTAGTACTCAGCTTTCCAGAACAAAGAGTTCCAGTTCCAGTAGGGGATGGGGACCTTCATTCATGACTGGGAGAGTTTCGAGAACTTCCTAAGAGGGCCCAGAAATTTCCCAGAGCTGTGAGCAAAGTGAGGAAGGGCATCCTTGCCCCAGAGGAGCCCACCAGTCGCCCCTAAAGAAAAAAGAGGCCACACAGGGATTCTGGCCTCACCCCCAGGGCCCTGTCCTGGGGATGCAGTCAGTTTGAGAAAGGGGCTGGAACTGGAGAGAGAAGGCCACAGGAAAGCTCAATGTGCACCTTGAATTTTCTCTGGGCTTGCCTTGGATCAGCCCTCAAACCTCACCCAGGCCCAAGCCGGGACTGGGGGCAGTGAGACTCGAACCCCGAGTGCACCTACACTGAGCTGGCCCTGAAGCTTCGGCATGAGCCCCACACTAGCCTCGCTCCTGTGCGGCACCTGCCTGTCTCTCCCAGGCGCCCTGCCCACCCAGTTGGGCTGGTTGGTGGCCACTCCCTCCCTGAGAGCAGTTTCTCACAGACACCAGCATCCCTCACCTGGCACTGCCAACCCTCAGACTCCAGGGCATTGTCCAGAATGGCGATAGTTGGGAGATAGCTCTGGAAAATAAATGGAGTTAAAAAATGACTAGCCAGGGCCAGTCACAGTGGCTGACGCCTGTAATCCCAGCACTTTGGGAGGCCAAGGTGGGCAGATCACCTGAGGTCAGGAGTTCACACCAGCCTGGCCAACATGGTGAAACCCCATCTCTACTAAAAATACAAAAATTAGCCAGGTGGGGTAGTGCATGCCTGTAATCTCAGCTACTTGGGAGGCTGAGGCAGGAGAACCGCTTGAACTCAAGAGGCAACGGTTGCAGTGAGCCGAGATCATGCCACTGCACTCCAGCCTGGGCGACAACGCGAGAATTCCATCTGAAAAAACAAAACAAAACAAAACAAACAACCCCAAACAGGAAGTGGTCACATTCTACCCAGCACCATTCTGGAGTTCAGCATTTTTGCCAACAGCACGTTTTCCTTGTGTAGCCTCCATCCCTACTGCTGCAGTTGAAGGATACCCAGTACAACCTGTTCAACAAGAATGAAAACTGTTTCCATCTGCCCAGTTTTTTTTTTTAAGACAACGCTTTATTAAATAATCTCCTTATATAAAAGGTGTGCTTAGAAACCACGGCCATGTGGCTGGTCACCTTCATGGCCCTGGTCAGCCTGGCGCAGTGTGACATCTGAGCAGCAGGGTTCCCACGTTCTGCTCTATGAGCAGACCATGCTGTCACAAGATCAGGCAACGTGAGCGTCCCAACCCTGCAGACTTGTCCCACAGGGCAGGAGGCCTGGAGCTAGGGGTTGGAGGTGGCCCAGCACTCAAATCCCCAGAGGACAGCGAGGTTCCTTCTGGAATGGGCCTTGCAACTGCCACATCACTGGACAGCTCCCCAGGACCCAGACTGCAGCCCACGCACACATATAGACAACGCTGACAGTTTCCATTCTGCCTCATGTGTCAAATGGTTCAGAAATACTGCTCTGCACTGTTACAGGAACACAGATTTGACATTTTAATAAAAACATAATATCTGCTGGGCACGGTGGCTCATGCCTGTAATCCCAGCACTTTGGGAGGCTGAGGCGGGCAGATCACCTGAGGCCGGGAGTTCAAGACCAATCTGACCAACATGGAGAAACCCCATCTCTACTAAAAATACTAAAAAATAGCCAGGCATGGTGGCACATGCCTGTAATACCAGCTACTTGGGAGGTTGAGGCAGGAAAATCTCTTGAACCTGGGAGGCAGAGGTTTCGGTGAGCTGAGATACTGCCATTACATTCCAGCCTGGACAACAAGAGTGAAACTCTGTCTCAAAATACACACACACACACACACACACACACACACACACACACACAATGTCTACAAAAGGTGCTTAACATGGCCCTAGGATGGGGCTCTAGGCAGACTCAGCCCCAGGGTCCCTAAAGGACGCATGAAGACAGAACCTGCTCCCTGACCACGTCCCTGGCCACTGCTGGGTACCTTTCAGTTAAAAAAAAAAAAAAAAAGAAAAGAAAAGGAGTCTAGACTGTGACATTCCAAAACAACTCTGGACGTCACATGCCAATTTCCTGAACCCCTACTCTAAAAGTGAGTGTTTTGGTGGAGTGAGGAGAAAACACCGAATTCCCATGTCAGGAATTCCAGTTTCATTTCCTTTTTCTTTTTGCTTTTTTTTTTGAGACGGAGTCTTTCTGTCTCACCCAGGCTGGAGTGCAGTGGTGTGATCTCAGTTCACTACAGTCTCCGCCTCCCGGGTTCAAGCAATTCTCCTGTCTCAGCCTCCAAGCAGCTAGGACTACAGGCATGTGCCACCACACCTGGCTAATTTTTGTATTTTTAGTAGAAACGGGGTTTCGCCATGTTGGCCAGCCTGGTCTCGAACTTCTGACCTCAGATGGTCCACCTGCCTCAGCCTCCCAAAGTGCTGGGATTTCAGGTGTGAGCCACTGCGCCTGGCCTCTCCAGTTTCATTTTCAACAGGTGTAGACAGCCCAGCTCCTGAAAAAGACCAAGGGTTCAGGCAATGGCCAGGTATAAGACAGGGACAGATTGTAAGAATCTTATCACTGCCGAATGTGGTGATTCATGCTTGTAATCCCAGCAATTTGGGAGGCCGAGACGGGTGGATCACCTGAGGTCGGGAGTTCAAGACCAGCCTGATCAAAATGGAGAACCTGCATCTCTACTAAAAATACAAAATTAGCTGGCCTTGGTGGCGCATGCCTGTAGTCCCAGCTACTTGGGAGGCTGAGGCAGGGGAATCACTTGAACCTGGGAGGCGGAGGTTGCGGTAAGCCGAAGTCGCACCATTGCACTCCAGCCTGGGCAACAAGAACAAAAACTCCGTGTCGAAAAAAAAAAATCTTATCACACTAAGTTCTTATTTCTGGATCCACCATTGGTTACGCCTGCACCCGGATACCACTTTTAGGTGCAATGAAGAAGGGTCAGAACATACAGAAAAACACATACATAATAACCAGGGCTGGGCATGGTGGCTCACGCCTGTAATCCCAGCACTTTGGGAGGCCGAGGCAGATCACAAGATCAGGAGTTAGAGACCAGTCTGGCCAACATGATGAAACCCCGTCTCTACTAAAATACAAAAAATTAGCCGGGCATGGTGGCACACGCCTGTAATCCCAGCTACTCAGGAGCCTGGGGCAGGAGAATTGCTTGAACCTGAGAGGCAGAGGTTGCAGTGAGCTGAGATCATGCCATGGCACTCCAGCCTGGGCAACAGAGCAAGATTCCGTCCCCCAAAAAAAAAAAAAAACAGGGAGGAAGCCTGCATCAGAACCTTCCCCACATGACAAGCCCCTGCAGCACCCAGAGGGCGAGTTGGCAGAGGGGACAATGGGACAGGCTGCCCATGGCAGTGGCTGTTCATGGCGAGAGCACCTGGCCAAGGTAGTGAGAATGAGGACAAGAGCTGGGGCAGGTGAGTGGGCCTGGGATCCTGCTCACAGGGGCGGCATCGGCATCTGTGGACACATTTGGGAACCACAAAGCTTGTTCTCAAAAGTAAGTACACTTTGGCCAGGCGCGGTGGCTCACACCTGTAATTCTAGCATTTTGAGAGGCTGAGGTGGGTGGATCACTTGAGGTCAGGAATTTGAGACCAGCTCGGCCAACATGGCAAAACCCCGTCTCTACTAAAAATACAAAAATTAGCCAGGTGTGGTGATGGGTGCCTATAATCCCAGCCGCTTGGGAGGCTGAGTTAGGAGAATTGCTTGAACCTGGGATTCGGAGGTTGCAGTGAGCTGAGATCATGCCACTTCACTCCACCCTGGGTGACAGAGCAAGGCTTTTGTCTCAAAAAAAAAATAAAAATAAATAAATGCACTTGGACAAATGAACACCAGGCTACTTGCACAGGGTAAGAGAATTCATAAATATTAATTAAGGATCTATAACACACTTCCTTTTTTTTTCCGGCAAATGGGAGTTTTTTATTATTTAATTTGCATGTAAGTGGAAAGAGTTCATTAGCTTCACAACAGGCACAATCAACAGTTAGGTAAAGCACTTTATTGTTGCAAAGCTTTAGAATATCGGCCTGGCATATCCTTGGCCTGCATGGCTGCTTTATTAAGACTTGAAAAGCTTCCTTGCTTCTTCTACAGATTTCGCATTTGTAGGAGGCTTCCTTGGGCTGCCAGGTTGCAGAAACTTCTTCACCGTGGGCAGGTTGCTGATTCTGGTTTTCAGGGCCTGCAGCAGAGGGAAGATGGAGATAAGGCTGGGGTCAAGCTCTTCCACAAAGTAGAGCAGTTCCATGAGCTGCATGTCAGCCCAGCTCAGCTTGTTGCCAACAAGGTAGTCTTGTTCATGGCCCTTTAACACTATATCGAAGGCAGAGAAATAGCGATTTTTTGTTTTCTCTTGGATCAAGGCAATCTTGGCATCTTTTTCCTCAGGTCGGCATAAGGGCAGAAGAAGGATCATTTCATACAAATCTGCCATACCTTCTGTATACATATCAATCAGGGCTCTCTCCTTTATGTCTTTCCCATAGAGGTTGTATTTGCTGGCAATGTAGTTGAGAATGGCCGTGGTCTGCACCAGCTTCATCCTGTCAGTCTCAACCATTGGCACTTGCTGGAACATCAAATACCCATCATTTCTTAACTTTTCCAAATCTTCTGCAGGTTCTAGAAATTTCTCTTCAAACTCCACTCCAGCTGCAGCCAAGAGCCACCAGATGGGCTCCATTCTGCCCCATGCATTGAAGTAGTGAAGCTTGGGCTTCCCCGCCATGACATCAGTCCTTGGTTTCTCTAATCAGTCCAGCGGGTCTCGGTTCAGCTCCTCAAGGCCCCCTTCTTGAATAATTAAAACTTGAAGGCCTTTTGGCCAGGTGCAGTGGCCAAAAACCCTGTAATCCCAGGGCTTTGGGAGGTTGAGGCAGGTGAATCACTTGAGCTCAGGAGTTTGAGACCAGTCTGTACCACATGGTAAGACTCCGTCTCTACTAAAAATTTAAATAAAAAATTAAATAAAAGCCTTTAGAGGCCAACTGTCCCTTCACAAAGGTTTGCAATTGAGAAATATAACTTTGTTCCTATTTCATCAAGTTTCTTCTTTAATGGCTGAATAGAAAGAAGCTTCAAGTAATAGAGAAGGCATCATTTGAGTGTGGCTGCCCTCTCCGGCTAACATGGTCTTCTGCGTGCTCTGTTCCTATGTCTTCCAAATCCTATGTTTGGAAGCTCCCCTCCCCCCGCCGAAAGAACATTTTTGCCAGGAACCATCCTGACCTTAAAAAGGTGAGTGTGGGCCAGGCGTGGTGGTTCATGCCTGTAATCCCAGCATTTTGGGAGGCCAAGATGGGCAGATCACCTGAGGTCAGGAGTTTGAAACCAGCCTAGCCAACATGGTAAAACCCCATCTCTACTAAAAATACAAAAATTAGCCAGCTGTGGTAGTATGCGTCTATAATTCCAGCTACTTGGGAGGCTGAGGCAGGAGAATCGCTTGAACCTGGGAGGTGGAGGTTGCAGTGAGCCAAGATCGCACCCCTGCACTGCATCCTGAGTGACAGAGCAAGACTCTGTCTCAAAAAAAAAAAGAGGGGGGGTTAGTGAGACACAGCCGGCTGGGCAGGAGAGTGAAGGTGAGGCCACAGAACGCTGCCCGGCCACCCCGGGCCAGCCTGACTGTGCTGCCGAGTGCTCAGAGGCTGCTGGCCCAGGGAGGCCGGCCCGCTCAGCCCAGAGGGCACAGGGCAAGCCCTAAACACTGGGAGTGTCACCCTTGAAGACCCTGTGCCATGCATCTTGCTTCTCGGTGACCAGCCTGCTTGTTAAAGGAGCTAAACCTCAACATGGTAAGGGGCGAGAGTGGTGTGCAGCTGTGGGTGTGATGGACTTAAACTTCACTCCAGAAGCTACAAAGAACCCCAAATGTGCTTCAGGCTGGAGTCCTGCTGTGCCAGGTTGGTTGCAGAGCACCACCCCCACCAATCCCCTGAGCCAGGCCCACATCTGCCCCAGTTCTCTGGGTTGGGCCCTTCACCCCAGGACCCCAGCATCTTGAGCTATTACCACAGCTCCCAAGATCCAGGTCCATCAGCAGCTTCTGCAGCCAAGGATGGTGAGCCCTACCCCTAGAACTGGGGCAGGGCGTGGGGCATTTGTCACCTCAAGGGATGTCTTAGTCAGCTAAGTCTGCCATAACCAAACAGACTGGGTGGCTTAAGCATCAGGCGTTTATTTCTCACAGTTCTGGAGGCTGGAAGTCTGAGATCAGGGTGCCAGCACAATGAGGCTCTGGGGAGGGCTCTCTTTATGACTTGCAGACGGCCACCTTCTCACTGTGTTCTCACATGGCCTTTCCTCAGTGTATCACATAGAGAGAGCAAGCTCTCTGGTGTCTCTTCTTGTAAGGACACTGACCTCATCATGGGGGCCCCACCCTCATGACCTCATTCAAACCTAATCACAGCCTAAAGTCCTTTTCTCCAAATACAATCCCACTGGGGATAAGGGCTTCAACACATGAGTTTTGGGGGATACAACTCAGTTCATAAGAAAGGGCAAGAAGGCTGGGCTTCATGATCTGCCTGCCTTGGCCTCCCAAAGTATTGGGATTACAGACATGAGGCACAGCACCTGGCCCATCTCTAATAAAAATACAAAAATTAACCGAGTGTGGTGGCATGAGCCTGTAGTCCCAGCAACTTGTGAGGCTGAGGCAGGAGAATCGCTTAAACTCAGGAGGTGGAGGTTGCAGTGAGCCATGACAGTGCCACTGCACTCCAGCATGGACGACAGAGCAAGACTCTGTCTCAAAAAGAAAAAAAAAAAAAAAATCAAAGTAAACTTCAGAGCAAGAAAATATCCGGGATAAAGAGGGACATTACAAAATGACAAAAGGGCCAATTCACCAAGGAGATAGAATAATCCTAAATGTGTACAAGTGTCCACATTCAAAATATGGGGAGCAAAAACTGAGAGAATTGTAATGAGAAATGGATGAACCTGCAATTATAGTTAGAGACTTTAACACTCCTCTCACAGTAATTGATAGAACAAGTAGAAGGAAAATCACAAGGATATAAAATAATTGAGAAACACCATCAACCAACTGGATCTAATCAATGAATGTAGAACATTCCATCCAACAACAGCAGAATATACATTGTTTTGAAGTGCACATGAAACATTTACCACAGTAGACCATATCTTGTGTCGTAAAACAAACCTTAACAAACTTAGGATAATTGAAATCATATAAAATGTGTTCTTTAGGCTGGGCCCAGTGGCTCACGCCTGTAATCCCAGCACTTTGGGAGGCCAAGGCGGGTGAATCACCTAAGGTCAGGAGTTACAGACCAGCCTGGCCAACATGGCACAACCCCATCTCTACTAAAAATACAAAAATTATCTGGGTGTGGTGGCGGGCGCATGTAGTCCCAGCTACCAGGAGGCTAAGACAGGAGGATCGCCTGAACCCAGGAGGTGGAGGTTGCAGTGAGCCGAGATTGTGCCACTGCGCTACAGCCTGGCAGCAAGAGTGAAACTCCATCTCAAAAAAAAAAAAGAAAAAGAAAAAAAGAAAACGTCAATAAAGAAAATCAATGAGGCTGGGCGCCGTGGCTCACGCCTGTAATCCTAGCACTTTGGGAGACTGAGGTGGGTGGATCACCTGAGGTCAGGAGTTCAAGACCAACCTGGCCATCATGGTGAAACCCCATCTTAAAAATTAATTAATTAATTAATTAATTTAAAATAAAATAAAAAAATAAAACAACAAAAAGAAACAAATAAATAAATAAAAAGAAAATCAATGAAACTGAAAGCTAGTTTTTTGAAAAAAAATCAGTAAAATTGATAAACCTCTAACCAAAGAAACAAAGAAAGACACAAATTGCCAATGTCAGGAACAAGAGTGGGTATCACAAAAGACACCATGGACATTAAAAAGGTAAAGACATACTATAAATAACTCTTATTTACATAAATTTGACAACTTACATGAAATGAACCAATTTCTTGAAAGCCACAAACTACCCAAGAAGAAATATATAAGTGGAATAGTCCCATGTCTAATAAAGAAATTGAATTTATAGTAAAAAACCTTCCAACTGGCCGGGCGTGGTGGCTCAAGCCTGTAATCCCAGCATTTAGGAAGGCAGTTGTGAGCCATGGTGCCTGGCCCTAACAGTGCATTTTGGGGACCAAACTATTTTTAATTTTGGTGATGCCCAATTTACTGATTTTATCTTGTATGGATCAACTTTTGGACTCATGTCTAAGAACTTTTTTTTTTTTATAAAGATGGGGTTTCACCATGTTGGCCAGGCTGATCTCAAACTCCTGACCTCAAGTGATCTGCCCACCTTGGCCTCCCAAAGTGCTGGGATTACAGGGAAGGGTGTGATAGAAATAGCAAGAGGGAGAGTTTAGAGATGATGGAGGCGCTCTGTATCCTGACTGTGGGTGGTGTTTACGCAGTCTGTGTATGTATTAAAATCAGAACTGTACAACCTCAAAAATTCAGTTTTACTCTATGTAAATTTTAAAAAATACAAGTTAAAAAAAATCTTGCCAGGTGTGCCTCTGTTTTCTCTCAGGTCCCTCACTGATCCAGTCACTATAAAGAGATTTGAAGGATAAATTAGGCAGAAGAAGGAGAAAGGTAAGAGTGTCTTTGACAGAAATTGCATGTAATCCACGCCTGTAATCCCAGCACATTGGGAAGCCAAAGTGGGCAGATCACTTGAGATCAGGAGTTCAAGACCAGTCTGGCCAACATGGTGAAACCCGGTCTCTACTAAAAACACAAAAATTAGTCAGGCATGGTAGCTCATATCTGCAATCTCAGCTACTCCACAGACTGAGGCACGAGAATCGCTTGAACCTGGGAGGCGGAGGTTGCACTGAACCGAGATTGCACCACTGCACCCCAGCCTGGGAGACAGAGCAAGACTCCGCCTCCAAAAAAAAGAAAGAAAGAAAGAAATTGCATGTGCAAAAGCCAGGAAGTGAGAAAAAGTTCAGAAGAATAAACGTGTCTCGGTGTGGCTAGTGTGAGACTGTGAAGGAAGGAGTAGTTTAAAAAAAAGTAGGGGCTGGGCACAGTGGCTCACACCTGTAATCCGACTTTGGAAATAAAGGCCAAGGTGGGATCATTGTTTGAGCCCAGGAGTTCAAGACCAGGCTGGGCAATATAGCAAGGCCCTCCCTCTAATAAATAAATAAATAAATGGGCCAGATATAGTGGCTCACACCTGTAATCCCAGCACTTTGGGAGGCTGAGGCAGGCAGATCACCAGAGGTCAGGAGTTCAAGACCAGCCTGGTCAACGTGGTGAAACCCTGTCTCTACTAAAAATACAAAAATTAGCTGGGCGTGGTGGCACACGCCTGTAGTCCCAGCTACTCGGGAGGCTGAGGCAGGAGAATCACTTGAACCTGGGAAGCAGAGGTTGCAGTGAGCCGAGACCGTGCCACTGCACTCCAGCCTGGGCAACAGAGTGAGACTACTCTGTCTCAATAAATAAATAAATAAAAGGAAAAAGGAAAGGTAAAGCAGGAACCAGGCGATATCAGTCACATTAAAGAATACACGTAAGGGGGAACCACTGGAACAGTGATTCCTATCCAGAGGTGTGCCCCCAAGTCGTGTGGGGAATGCTTGCAAACTACATATTCCCAACCCGCAAGCCAAGCCAACAACTCAGAATCTCCAGAGATTGAGCTGGAGCCTCTGTGTTTGGCAAAGACACCTCCAGAGATTCTGATGTGCATTCCTCATTACAAACAATTGCATTGCAGTGTTAATTGTTGAAGCTGCAGATAGCGCTATGGGGGTTCGTTATACCATTCCTTCTCTACTTTTGCGTCGGTTTGAAAATTCTGCAACCACTAATCTCGATTTGCAGTTGTTCTCAATAGCAAAATACTGGAAACAACTCGAATGTCCAGCAATAATAAAATGGATTAAATATATTGTGGTTGGCCAGCCACGGTGGCTCATGCCTGTAATCCCAGCACTTTGGGAGGCCGAGGCTGGGGGATCTCCTGAGGTCAGGAGTTTGAGATCAGCCTGGCCAACAGGGTGAAACCCTGTGTCTACTAAAACTACAAAAATTGCCAGGCATGGTGGGTCACGCCTGTAATCTCAACACTTTGGGAGGCTGAGGCGGGCCGATCACCTGAGGTTGGGAGTTCGAGACCAGCCTGACCAACATGGAGAAACCCCATCTCTACTAAAAAAACACAAAATTAGATGGGCATACTGGTGCATGCCTGTAATCCCAGTTACTCGGGAGGCTGAGGCAGGAGAATCGCTTGAACCCAGGAGGCAGAGGTTGCAGTGAGCCGAGATGGAGCCACTGCACTTCAGCCTGGGCAACAAGAGTGAGACTCCGTCTCAAAAAAAAAAAAAATTAGCTGAGCGTAGTGGCAGGCGCCTGTAATCCCAGCTACTCAGGAGGCTGAAGCAGGAGAATCACTTGAACCCTTGAGGCAGAGGTTGCAGTGATTTGAGATCAGGCCACTTCATTCCAGCCTGGGTGACAGAGCAAGACTCTTTTTTCTTTCTTTTTACTTATTTATTATTATTATTTTTTAAAAAGACGGGGTTTCGGCCGGGCGCGGTGGCTCACGCCTATAATCCCAGCACTTTGGGAGGCCGAGGCGGGTGGATCACAAGGTCAAGAGATCGAGACCATCCTGGTCAACAAGGTGAAACCCCGTCTCTACTAAAAATACAAAAATTAGCTGGGCATGATGGTGCGTGCCTGTAGTCCCAGCTACTTGGGAGGCTGAGGCAGGAGAATTGCTTGAACCCAGGAGGCGGAGGTTGCGGTGAGCCGAGATCGTGCCATTGCACTCCAGTCTGGGCAACAACAGCGAAACTCCGTCTCAAAAAAAAAAAAAAAAAAAAAGACGGGGTTTCACCATGTTGGTCAGGTTGGTCTTGAACTCCCAACCTCAGGTGATCCGCCCGCCTTGGCCTCCAAAGTGCTTGGATTACAGGCATGAGCCACCACACCCAGCCAAGACTCTGTCTTAAAAATGAACAAATAAATAAATAAATACATTGTGGTGTTCATGAAATGGAATATTATACAACAAAGGAAGCTCAAAAACAGGTAAAGCAAAATTTAGGGCTGTGTATCTGGGTGATTAAACTATAGAGCAAGGAGGGAGTATGGCTGCCCGTAGGAAGAGGGGGTTAATATTAGGAAAGTGTATCTTGTTTTCGTCTTTTGAACTGGAGTCTCGCTTTGTCGCCAGGCTGGAGTGCAGTGGCGCAATCTCAGCTCACTGCCACCTCTGCCTCATGAGTTCAAGCAATTCTCCTGTCTCGGCCTCCTGAGTAGCTGGGATTACAGGCAGGAGCCACCACGCCCAGCTAATTTTTGTATTTTTAGTACAGATGAGGTTTCACCATGTTGGTCAGGATGGTCTCGATCTCCTGACCTTATGATTCACCCACCTAGGCCTCCCAAAGTGCTGGAATTACAGGTGTGAGCTGGCCTTTTTTTGTTGTTTGAGACAGAGTCTCACTCTGTCGCCCAGGCTGGAGTACAATGGTACGATCTTGGCTCACTGAAACCTCTGCCTCCCAGGTTCAGGTGATTATCCTGCTTCAGTCTCCCGAGTAGCTGGGATTACAGGCATGTGCCACCACACCTGACTAATTTTTATATTTTTAGTAGAGATGGGATTTCACCATGTTGGTCAGGCTGGTCTCGAACTTATGACCTCGTGATCCGCCTGCCTCAGCCTCCCAAAGTGCTGGGATTACAGGTGTGAGCCACTGCACCCGCCCTACATAATCCTTTTCTTACTAACATCATCCTTTTCCTTTTGTGTCCCTTTAGCCCATCCAGGGGAGCGGGAACCAGCATACCTTTTACCTCCTTTTCAAATCATTTACATTAAGAGAAGACAAATGTGTTTCAGGAACCACAAACCATGGAGTTTAAGCACATGGCAATTAGCAGTGTAGAAAAGAACTGATTCAGGCCGGGTGAGCTGGCTCAGGCCTGTAATCCCAACACTTCGGGAGGCAAAGTTGGGAGGATCCCTTGAGCCCAGAAGTTTGAGACCAGCCTGGGCAACATAGTGAGACCCCACCTCCACAAAAAATACAAAAATTAGCCAGGCATGGTGGTGGGTGTTTGTAGTCCCAGCTACTCATGAGGCTGAGGGGAAAGGTTTGCTTGAACCCAGGTGGTGAAGGTTGCAGTGAGCTAAGATGCCAGTGCACTCCAGCCTGGGTGACAGAGCGAGACGCTGTCTCCAAAAAAAAAAAAAGAAAAAGAAAAAGAAAAAAACGGCCGAGTTTGGTGGCTCACACCTGTAATCCCAGCACTTTGGGAGGCTGAGGCAGGTGGATCACCTGAGGTCAGGAGTTCAAGTCAGCTGACCAACATATAGCTAAACCCCATCTCTACTAAAAAATACAAAAATTAGCTGGGTATGGTGGCACATGTCTGTAGTCACAGCTACTTGGGAAGCTGAGGCAGGACAATTGCTTGAACCCCAGAGGCGGAGGTTGCAGTGAGCCAAGGTCGAGCCACTGCACTTCAGCAGAAGTGGGCGACAGAGAAAGA
>NW_022437065.1:4048404-4051426 GCF_009761245.1 Sapajus apella | reverse complement strand
TCAGCCAGGTGCGATGGCTCACGCCTATAATCCCAGCACTTTGGGAGGCTGAGGCAGGTGAATCACGAGGTCAGGAGTTCAAGACCAGCCCGGCCAACATGGTGAAACTCTGCCTCTACAAAAAAAAGATACAAAAAAAATTAGCCAGGCATGGTGATGTGTGCCTGTTAATCCCAGCTACTCAGAAGGCTGAGGCAGGAGAATCGCTTGAACCTGGGAGGCAGAGGTTGCAGTGAGCCAAGATGGTGCCATTGCATTCTAGTCTGGGCTACAGCGTGAGACTCTGTGTTGTAAAAAAAAAAAAAAAAAAAAAGACTTACCAATCACCCAACTCCAACAACTGTCAACTAAACTATGATTAATCCTGTTTCACCTATAGCCTGACCCACTTCCCCTCTATTTTGAAGCAAAAATCCCAGACATCACTTCATTTTATTGGTAACTCCTGGGTTCAAGCGATCCGCCTGCCTCGGCCTCCCAAAGTGCTGGGATTGCAGGCCTGTGACCCTGCACCTGGCCCCAATTTTTAATTTAGAAAAAAATTAAAACCTGCCCCAAAGTTGCAAAAATCGACAGCCCAAGGGATGAGGCCAAGGTGCATAGGGGTTTATTCTTCTCATGTAATCAGAGAGCCAGAAGAAAACAGCTCAGGCTGGGCACTGGTGTCACTGTGTCATCTGTATGTAGGCTCACTGAAGTCTCCATTCCACCAATCTCAGCATGCGGTTAACATCTCTGTGGTCACAGACCGGTTCACACACTTCTGGGCATCACACTCCAGGTTCTAGGAGAGAAAAAAGAAAAGAGCCAAAAGTCTCTTGTGAGGCTCTGCTTGGGAAGGGGCACCCACCCCATGGACTCCACCTGCTACTCCCAGCTACTCCCATTATTATATTGACCGGAACTGGAAGGCAAGTCTCCCCTGGGGTGCAAGGCTGAGGAGCCAAATACATTTTTTTTTTTGAGATGGAGTTTCGCCTTTGTTGGTCCGCCTGGACTGCAGTGGCTTGATCTCAGCTCACTGCAACCTCTGCCTCCCGGGTTCAAGTGATTCTCCTGCCTCAGGCCTCCCAAGTAGCTGGGATTACAAGCGCCCACCACCACACCCAGCTAATTTTTTGTATTTTTAGTAGAAATGGGGTTTCACCATGTTGGCCAGGTTGGTCTCGAACTCCTGACCTCAGGTGGTCTGCCTGCCTTGGCCTCCCAAAGTGCAGGGATTGCAGGCACGAGCCACCGCGCCCAGCCGCAAGTATTCTTAGGCACATTGCCATCCTGAACCAAATCGGGGTTCTGTTAGGAAGGAAGGAGTGGAAGGCAATATCTGTTACAGATTGGGGAGAGAATGAAGGCGGAGGGGCAGCTGTTTCTGGGGTTTAGGCTGAAGGAAGCATGGAAGAACAGCTGACATGAGCAGTGCTCAGAAACAATGAGGCAACCTTAGGTCACTGACTAATGGAGAGAGGCGGTGAAATGCAGAGTGGTCAGGGTGGCTCTGAGCTTCCTCCCATGGGAGAGAGAGTAGTAGAAGGATTGGGGCAGGGTTGGGGCAGAGTTATATATTTTGTGATAGTCTACTTTTTTTTTTCTTTTTTTTATAGAGATGGGGTTTCACCATGTTGGCCAGGCTGGTCTCGAACTCCTGACCTCAGGTGATCCATCCACCTCGGCCTCCCAAAGTGCTGGGATTACAGGCATGAGCCACTGTGCCTGGCCGATAGTCTACTATTATATGTCCATAGGAACCATGGAATCATCAACTGACTCTTTTTTTTTTTGAAACCGGGTCTTGCTCTGTCACCCAGGCTGGAATACAGTGGCATGATCTCAGCTCACTGCAACCTCCACCTCCTGGGTTCAAGCGACTCTCCTGTCTCAGCCTCCCAAGTAGCTGGCATTACAGGCACCTGCCACCATGCATGGATAATTTTTGTAGTGCAGACGGGGTTTTGCCATGTTGGCCAGGCTGCTCTTAAACTCCTGACCTCAGGTGATCTGCCCACCTTGGCCTCCCAAAGTGCTGGGATTACAGGTGTGAGCCACTGTGCCCAGCTTTTTTTTTTTTTTTTTTGAGACGGAGTCTCCCTCTGTCACCCAGGCTGGAATGCAGTGATGCAATCTCGGCTTACTGCAATCTCCACCTCCCAAGTTCAAGCGATTCTCCTGCCTCAGCCCATAGCTGGGACTACAGGCACATGCCACCACGCCCAGCTAATTTTCACCATGCTGGCCAGGCTGGTCTTGCACTCCTGGCCTCAAGTGATTCGCCCGCCTCGGCCCCCCAAAGTGCTGGGATTACAGGTGTGAGCCGCCGCGCCCAGTCATCAAGTGACTCTTTGAATAGATCACCCCTTAAGTGTATAGGGCAAGTACTGTTCTTACTTCATAGCAAAGAAAGCAATGACCAGACGTAAAGGCATTAGCTGAAGGTCCCAGTCAGTGAGGTGGTAATCTCTTGCCCATGAGTAGAGAACATTTTACTTTAAGAAAGTAAAAGCGCTGGCCAGGCATGGTGGCTCACGCCTGTAATCCTAGCACTTTGGGAGACCAAGGCGGGTGGATCACCTGAGGTTGGGAGTTCAAGACCAGTCTGACCAACAGGGTGACACCCTGTCTCTACTAAAAATACAAAATTAGCTAGGCGTGGTGGCGCATGCTTGTAATCCCAGCTACTTGAGAGGTTGAGGCAGAAGAATCACTTGGACCCAGGAAGCAGAGGTTGCAGAGAGCCAAGATCACATTATTGCACTCCAGCTCAGGCAAGAAGAGCGAAATTCCATCTCAAAGAAAAGAAAAGGGAAAAGAGGCCGGGCACGGTGGCTCACACCTATAATCCCAGCACTTTGGGAGGCCGAGGCGGGTGGATCATGAGGTCAGGAGATCGAGACCATCCTGGTCAACATGGTGAAACCCTGTCTCTGCTAAAAATACAAAAAAAATTAGCTGGGCATGGTGGCGCACGCCTGTAGTCCCAGCTACTCGGGAGGCTGAGGCGGGAGAATTGCTTGAACCCAGGAGGCAG
>NW_022437065.1:4039225-4048304 GCF_009761245.1 Sapajus apella | reverse complement strand
AAAAAAAAAAAAAAAAAAAGAAAGAAAAGAAAAGAGAAAAGAGTGCTTCCGGGCACAGTGGCTCACACCTGTAATTCCAGCACTTTGGGGGGCCGAAATGGGAGGATCACAAGGTAAGGAGATTGAGAGCATCCTGGCCAACATGGTGAAACCCCATCTCTACTAAAAGTGCAAAAAATTAGCTGGATGTGGTGGCACACATCTGTAGTCCCAGCTACTTGGGAGGCTGAGGAAGGCAGGAGAATCGCTTGAACCCAGAAAGTGGAGGTTGCAGTGAGCCGAGATCGAGCCACTGCAATCTGGGTTTGTGTGACAGAGCAAGACTCGGTCTCAAAAAAAACAGTAAAAGTGCTTTCATATTAGAGCCTTTCAAGGCAGGAAGGCAGCAGAGGAGGACAGAGCTCATTATATGGGAGCCAGGAGGAACATGTCTACCTGGAGTGCACTACATGTAATGACCAGGAGCCAGCGGAAGCACAGGCTGTCCTCGACCTGTCCCTCATCGGCTGGGTGTCAGATGGCTGAAGAAGAATCATAAGCCTCAGCAGCTCCTGCTCTACCTCCCATAGGGAAGAGACTAGCCCAGAGCCCTGTCAGCGGATGGATGTCTTTTCTGTAGCGCATCCTTAGAACTTTATAATTAGTGTAGTTAGCTAGGAATGTCAGGGAGAGCCTCTCTGGAGAGGTGACACTTGAGGTGAGTCCTGAATGAGGAGGAGACAGCCATGTGAAGAAAGAAGGTTCCAGCAGAAAGAATGAACTTGGCACGAGTAAGGATTAAAAGGCAGCTGATATGATAGGGATACAGTGGATGAGGGAAGGTTGGCAGGAGTCTTGTAAGTCATGATGGAGGCGGGGAGACCAGGTAAGGATGCTGTTCCAGTAGTTCAGATGAGGAAATAAATTAACTTGTCTCAACCAGGCGCGGTGGCTCACGCCTGTAATCCCAGCACTTTGGGAGCCCAAGGCAGGTGGATTGCTTGAGGCCAGGAGTGCAAGACCAGCCTGGCCAACATGGTGAAACCCCGTCTCTACTAAAAATACAGAAATTAGCTGGGCGTGGTGGTACGTGCCTGTAATCCCAGCTACTTGGGAGGCTGAGGCAGAAGAATCTCTTGAACCCAGGAGACAAAGGTTATAGTGAGCCAAGATCATGCCACTGCACTCCAGCCTGGGTGACAGGGTGAAACCCTGTCTCAAAGAAACAAACAAACAGAAGCACTCCATACCTCCCCCACTAGGAGAAAATGAACGCTTCTTCTTTTTTTTTTTTTTTTTTTTTGAGGCCTTCACTCTGCTGCCCAGGCTGCAATGCAGTGTCGTAGTCTCCGCTCATTGCAATCTCTGCCTTCTGGGTTCAAGTGACTCTTCTGCCTCAGCCTCCTGAGTAGCTGGGACTACAGGCACGCACCACCACGCCCAGCTAATTTTTGTATTTTTAGTAAAGACAGGGTTTCACCATGTTGGCCAGGATGGTCTCCATCTCTTGACCTCGTGATCCACTCACCTTGGGCTCCCAAAGTGCTGGGATTATAGACGTGAGCCACCATGCCCACCAAAAAGCTTCTAAGGGAAGAAAAGGCACATGCATATGGCTGGAGTGATACTACTTCCTCTCTTGGGGTTTTAAAGAGAGCTATTTCCAACATGCATGCTTATCTTCTAGTACTAAACACATCTTACAACACCTTTGACTGCTTAATCATTAAAACATAGTAAGTCTATAGCTGTGCCCACTCTATTGACACTATTTATTAGTGATTTTATCTACCTTAGCAGAGAATAGTCAGAGGAACCATCCAGTTGTGACGAGCTTCTGTAAGGAAGATAAAACAATGGTTTCTAAAACAATTCAGGGAGATAAAACCCTACCTCCCTGTAGAATTAGATAAAACCTAAGAGTTGTGTCCCAACTCTTCCTAAGCAGGATATTAACAGGATGACCTGGGTAACTCTGCTGCCAAACTTCAGGTAAGACAGCCTCCTCCCATTTTTCTTTTTATTATCACTGTTAAATCTAAAGTCTCCTGTCTCAAAATATCCCTTCTTGTTTGGTAAAAAACCGAAACAGTACACTTTTTCTTTTCTTTCTTTCTTTTTTTTTTTTTGAAATGGAGTCTTGCTCTGTGGCCCAGGCTAGAGTGCAATGGCTCAATCTCAGCTCACTGCAACCTCCACCTCCCGGGTTCAAGCAATTCTCCCACCTCAGCCTCCCCAGGAGCTGAGCCACCGCCCAGCCCACTTTTTAAAAAAATAGCTTTAAAGTTTCATTTTATATTCTTTTTTTTTTTTTTGAGACGGAGTTTCGCTCTTGTTACCCAGGCTGGAGTGCAATGGCGTGATCTCAGCTCACCGCAACCTCCGCCTCCTGGGTTCAGGCAACTCTCCTGCCTCAGCCTCCTGAGTAGCTGGGATTACAGGCATGCGCCACCATGCCCAGGTAATTTTTGTATTTTTAGTAGAGACGGGGTTTCACCATGTTGACCAGGATGGTCTTGATCTCTTGACCTCGTGATCCACCCGCCTCGGCCTCCCAAAGTGCTGGGATTATAAACGTGAGCCACCGTGCCCGGCCCATTTTATATTCTTATACCTTACCTCACTCAAAAATTTGGAGGCAACTTTTTTTTTTTTTTTGAGATGGAGTCTTAATCTGTGGCCCAGGCTGGAGTACAGTGGCACCATCTTGGCTCACTGCAACCTCTGCCTCCCTACTAACTGGAATTACAGGTGCGCACCACCATGCCAGGCTAATTTTTGTATTTTTAGTAGAGGTTTCTACCATGTTGGCCAGGCTGGTCTCAAGCTCCTGACCTCAGGTGATCCGCCCACCTCCCAAAGCGCTAGGATTATAGGCGTGAGCCACCACACCCAGCCTGAAGGCAACTTTCAGGTGCACATGCAAGAAAATGAAAAGGTTGGAAAAGAGAAAATAAGTAAACGAAGATTCAACCATGGGTATTGCTCATAAATACAGTAAGACTTCATTCCTGTGGGTGGGTAAGAGTGAAATCACTTAGTTTCCCCAGTGTTGCTTCTAAGAAAACATGTTTCTTAGATGCAAAGCATACTTGTGACACTGATACCCATGGGTTCTGCTAACACTGTAGATTTCTTCAAAATCCCTGTACAGTCCGGTCGCGGTGGCTCACGCCTGTAATCCCAGCACTTTGGGAGGCTGAGGCGGGCAGATCATGAGGTCAGGAGTTCGAGACCAGCCTGACCAACATGGTGAACTCTCATCTCTGCTAAAAATACAAAAATTAGCCAGGCGTGGTGGTGGGCGCCTGTAATCCCAGCTACTCAGGAGGCTGAGGCAGAATTGCCTGGACCCAGGAAATGGAGGTTGCAATGAGCCAAGATGGTGCCATTATACTCCAGCCTGGGCAACAAGAGCAAAACTCAATCTCAAAACACAAAAGATCTTTTCCTTTCAGAAGTTCCCTCCCTTCCACTAGAGAAAGAGTTGTTTTCCTCTTTCTTTTCTTCCTGCCTGTTAAACCTCCACTCCTAAACCCCTAAAAAAAAAAAAAAAAAAAAAAAATCCCCGTGCAATAGAGGACTGCAAATTGAGCATGGCAGCTGCTTCTGTGCTCCATGTGAAAGGGAAGGCTCTGCCCAGGCATGTTCCAATTAAAGACCTTCTACAGGAAGTCACAACAGCAGCATTCAAGGACAAGGCTCCCTGATGAAAATTGACATGGAAATTGTAAGCATTATTAAAATCTTGGGACATTAAGGTAATTAGGTTGAATGCATGCTGAGAATTAATACTCAAGTAACTCCATAGTACTCTCAAAATGATGAGTTTTAAGAAGATGAAACTTAAAGGTAGAAAATTCCCTCCAAGTTTGGAATTAGCTGAATACTGCATTTTCTGCCCAGGCAGCTATTAACTTAGTTGAGTATTAGAAAGCGTCTACCTCTGTCCCAGATAGGAAACCTTCCAAAAGGTGCTTACAGACTAAGAATGCCTACAGACTCATGCCTGCATGAGTTATGGTTGTCTTCAGCAGGAGGGTTGGTTGGTCTCAAATACCTAAGGCTGCCATGACTACACACTGGACTCCTGAATATTTCCATGTGCACTTTCTTCACAAAATGTGGCATTTCATGGAGGCACGTGCTCCACAGAGGAGCATGATCCTAGGATGAACAAATAGGAGAATTCCATGTTAGGAAGTACTAGGCAATCTTTACTGTTGGTTGGATATTCTAAGGTCACAACATAAAAATAAGTTTAGGCTGGATGCAGTGGCTCATGCCTGTAATCCCAGTACTTTGGGAGGCTGAGGTGGAAGAATCACTTGAGCTCAGGCGTTGGAGACCTGCCTGGGCAACACAGCGAGACCTTGTCTCTACTAAAAATAAAAATACAAAAATTAGCCGGGCATGGTAGTGTGTACCTGTAGTCCCAGCTATTCAGGAGGCGAATTCAAGAGGATTGCTTGAGCCCAGTGACAGAGCAAGACCCGACCCTGTTTCAAAAAAAAAAAAAAAAAAAAAAAGTTTTGGACTCAACATAGTAAACATGTCAATTCTCCTCAAAACTGATCACTGATCTACAGGTTTAGCAGAATTACCATCAAAATCCCAGCAAGTTTTTTTTTGTACATAGAATAAAAGCTTATTCTAAAATTTATGTGGAAAGGCGAATTAACTAGAAGAGCTAAATCACTTTGGCAAAACTATAACGAAGTGGGAGGAATTACTCTACCCAACTCTATATAGATAAAAATAATTGAGGCCAGGCTCACTGGCTCACACTTGTAATCCCAGCACTTTGGGAGGCCAAGGTGGATGGATCACCTGAGGTCAGGGGTTCAAGACCAGCCTGGCCAACATGGTGAAACCCCGTCTCTACTAAAAATACAAAAATTATCTGGGCGTGATGGCGTACACCTGTAATCCCAGCTACTTGGGAGGCTGAGGCAGGAGAATTGCTTGCACCCAGGAGGTGGAGGTTGTAGTGAGCCGAGATTGCACCACTACACTCCAGCCTGGGCAACAGAACGAGACTTTGTCTCAAAAAAAATAAATAAAAGAAAAGAAAAGAAAAAAGAATTGCCCTTAGCCAGATGCAAGGTTTCATAAGTCTGCACCTCACAACAATAAAAAATAATTTGAGCAGAAAAAAATTAGTGCGGTATTCTGCAGAAACGGTGGAAGGATAGACACATAGATTAATGAAACAGATTTGTGAACCTAGAAATAGACTCACACAAGGACAGCCAACTAATTTTTGACAAAGATACAAAAGCAATTCAATGGAGAAAGAACAGTTTTTCTGACAAATGATGCTAGAACAATTGAACATCTGTACATTTAATAAATGAACCTCAACCTACACGTCACACTTTTTAAATGGACTCAAAATGGATCACAGATTTAAATGTAAAACTACAAATTTAGTAGAAAAGAAAAACAGGAGGAAATCTTTAGGACTAGGGCTAGGTGAAGAGTTCTACATGACAGGGAAAGCATGATCCATAAAAGAAATACTGGCCGGGCAAGGTGGCTCACGCCTGTAATCCCAGCACTTTGGGAGGCCAAGGCAGGTGGATCACCTAAGGTCAGGAGTTTGAGACCAGCGGTAAAACCCCATCTCTACTAAAAATAAAAAAAATTAGCCATTAGCCGGATGCCTGTAATCCTAGCTACTCAGGACGCTGAGGCATGAGAATTGCTTGAACCTGGGAGACAGATTGCAGTGAGCCGAGATTACGCCACTTCACTCCAGCCTGGGTGACAGAGTGGGACTCCGTCTCAAAAAAAAAAAAAAAAAGAACGAAAGAAAAGGAAATACTGACAAATTGGACTACATCAAAATTTTAAATGTTAAAGAACAATTAAAAGCTTTTGCTCTACAAAAGACCTTGTTAAGATGAAAAGCTACAGATTGAGAGAAAATATTTGCAAACTAACAAAAAGACTTGTACTTAGAATAAAGAACTCTCAAAACTCAACAGTAAAAAACTATCAGTTTAAAAATGAGCAAAAGACACAGACATATATTTTACCAAAAAGAATACAAGGATGGCAAATAAGCACATGAAAAGATGTTCAACATCACCAGCCATTAGAGAAACACAAATTAAGACAATGAGATATTACTTCACACCAATTAGAGCAGCCACAATTTTAAAATAATGACAGGCCTGGTGTGGTGGCTCACACCTATAATCCCAGCACTTTGAGAGTGCTGGGCAAGGTGGAAGGATCACTTGACTCCAGAAATTTAAGACTAGCCTGGCAACATAGTGAGACCCCATCTCTAAAATAAAAAATAATAAAAAAATAGCCAGGCATGGTGGTGCACACCTGTGGTCCCAATTGCTCAGGAGTTTGAGGTGGGAAGGATTGCTGGAGCCTGGGAGGTCGAGGCTGCCGTGAGCTGTGGTCACACCAGCCTGGGCAACCCTATCTCAAAAAACAAAAATAAAAAAGAGGTAGCTCAAGGGAGATCACTGTGATGATGGAAACATTCTGTGGAGGGGGTTACACAAATCTACACATAGGATAAAACTGCACAGAACTACACACACGAGTGCCTACAACTGAATAACTGGTGAAATTGAAATAGGGTCTGTGGATTGTACCAATGGCAATTTCCTGGTTTTGTACTACAGTATGCCAGATGTTACCATTGGGGGAAACTGGGTGAAGGGTACAGTGGAATCTCTCTGTGCTGTTTTTGCAACTTCCTGTGAATCTATAAAGTTTTATTAGAAAATATATTTTAATTGTATAAAATTTTCTCAGGAAAGGATAAAGCAGCAGAAAATCTTTATAATTTCAACCAGAAGCAAGAACTATTATTATAGCAGGTTTCCTTCTGGTCTTCTATGTATTTTCAAAATACTTGAGATCATTCTGCACACTGAGATGTAACCTACTTTTTCCTCTACCCACTGGAGCAAGTATTTTCTCTATGTCACTAGTAATTGTAAATGGCAGCTTTATATATATATGTGTGTATATATATAATTTTTTTTTTTTTGAGACGGAGTCTTACTCTGTTGCTGATGCTGGCGTACAGTGGCACAAACTTGGCTCACTGCAACCTTCACCTCCCAGGTTCAAGCGATTCTCCTGCTTCAGCCTCCCAAGTAGCTGGGATTACAAGCGTGCACCACCATGCCCTGCTAATCTTTTTGTATTTTTAGTAGAGACAAGGTTTCGCCATGTTGGCCAGGCTAGTTTCAAACTCCTGACCTCAGACAATCCACTGACCTTCCAATGTGCTGGGATCACAGGCGTGAGCCACCACGCCCAGCCAGCAGCTTAATATTGAGTACAATATATAATATTTTAAAACATTAATCTAGCTCTGATTCTAGCTAGAAGGAACAAGGTGAGCAAAAACTACGGCAGAGGAAGAAGCAAGCACAGGATGTGTCTAGACAGTAGCATGACATTCAACTACAGGATAAAGTCTGGGAATAAGTTAAAGCTGCAATGATAGATTAGAACCACCACCATAGGGGCCACATAATAGAATGCCATTAATTTGTTTGCAATATCTGTTTTAGTTTGGAATATGGAGATGCTTCCACCATGAAGAACCAGAAACATGATCACGGCAATGCTAAGTTTGAAACAGATGACAGAAAGAAGGGGAGAGAACAACGGATGCCATACCTAAGCCTGCTCTATCAGAATTGCCTGGGGAGCTTTAGGAATAAAAACACAGGCAAAAACCAAAACCAAAACCAGATTCCCAAGAGAACCCCAGAGGTGGATGATCCTGTTAGGAGAGCTGCCCTAGAATCATTTCCCAGGTACTTTCTGTTGCAACACCAAGTTGGAGAAACATAAAAGAAAATGGCTAGGTTCCAAGAAAAGACAAGACTAATCTAAATTAATCACTACATCTCCCAGCGCCAATACTCAAGCAGACGCCAAATCAGGTTTTGAATGCACCCTAAGTCAACCCTCGACTTGCACTGAAAGATCCCATCAGGTGATTGAGGTCTGGAGGAGAGGTTCAGGGACCATTCTGCATATCACTAATGTTAATTGACTGTTAGGTAAATAAGATGGGCTGCTGTGAATAGAATGAATGGAAAAGGAAGTGAATGGAGGATTTCCAATGAAAGATAGGAAGCACTTTACTTCTCTCAAAAAATGAAACATCTTCAATGGAACAAGGAAGACAGTAAATATCCAAAAAACCATGATTGCATCTGCTTCACAGTAAAATCAGGACTAAAACTGGATATACATCCACAGAAAACCTTGGAATATAAACGTGTCATAGTACTGATAGGCCTGCCTAATGACGCTTTGAAGAGCGGGGAGGAAATTGGGGACGTGGCTGGTCCCCTAGAGGAGATGGTATTTCATTTTAATCACTAAACAGTATCTCATCTTATGTATATATTTAGTTTATCCATTTGCCAGTTGATGGACATGTTTGTTTTCACTTTTTGGTTACAATGAATAATGCTTCAAAACCTTCACATGCTTAGCATTTTCATTTCTCCTGGGGAGAATCCTCTTAGGAGTGAAATTGCTGACTTTATGTTTATCTTGTTTTGAGACACCTATTCCCTGCTCTTAAATTGTATTGGTCCGTTTTTTCTTCCATGATAAACGTCTTTCCAAGTCACAAAGTATCCTTCCGTAATATAATTAAACAGTGCTTTGTCGGAAAAGTCCTTTCTCAGACTTATCCTAAAGAAAACGCAGTCAAGCGTGTAGAGAAAACTCAGAGGAAAAAAAATGAGGAAACTGAAGAGTAGTCATTAGAGAGAGGATGGCCACATTAGAAACGACACTACACATGCTGAAAAATAGATCATAAACTGAAATGAGGACATGAAGCAAAGCAGGTTTAAATATACCCAGAATTGTATTAAAAATAGAATGGAACAGAAAAAAGCAACGAGTCCTGAAACTTTCAAAGCCCTGTATCTACAGTTAAGTGGAACCTCTGCATTCTGGGAGTGGTGAGGCCAAATCAATATATTAGTCACTGAGCTCCAAAGAACAAGCCTGTGGCCATTCATGCAGGTCACTTAAAGAGTATAGGAGCAGGCCGGGCGCGGTGGCTCAAGCCTGTAATCCCAGCACTTTG
>NW_022437065.1:4014452-4034225 GCF_009761245.1 Sapajus apella | reverse complement strand
GTCTGGCTAAGTTACATGTGGTTTCCATATTAGCTTGTTTGGCAGGGTGACCTACTGCAAAGCAGGCTCAGTTACCCCACCAGTCAACCCCCTGGGAGTTATAGTTTCCTCCATATCCATCACTGTTGTAAAAGCCTCCATAGCCACCTAATGAGAGATTTAAAAGAGAGATAAATTAATGAAGTTATCCACCATTAAATACAATCCTTCCCTTAAGTACTTTGCCATCAAGTTTCTATAGTGCTGGACTTCCCCAATGGTTTAATTAAGCTTTGAAAAAGATGACTAAAAGGAAAAAAGCCCTTCCCAAAGCTATGAAGTTATAGATTAACACTACCTCCACCGAATCCTCTGCTGCTGCCGTGGCCACCTCCGCCACTGCGGCTGCTGCTTGCACGGCTGCTGCTGAAGCTGGAACTGCTGGCCCCGCTACTTTGTCGGTAGTCTCTGGCACCAAACCCTCCGCTAAATCTGCTACTATAGGAAAAAAATTGTGTTGGTTCACATGAAGATGAAATTCCACCAAAGTAACCTCTTATATACTTCCCAATGACCAATTTCTAATTTTTCCATTCAAACAATTCCCCATCCAGCCATATTTTCCCCAACAGATACAACTCCTTACCCAAAGAATCTAGGAAGCCTAAGATGATTAAGCTTTTCGAATACTGCAAAGTTAACCCTGGCTGTTATGCATGCAGAGGAAACACTAGGAACTGTAAGTGAACACCCATTCTCCTCATTATATGCCATCTGTATACCTCACCTCTTAGAACGTCCACGACTGCTACCCTTGTAGTGGTGTTCATAAGCCATGTTTTCTAACCAAGATGGCACTTCTTGTTTAGCTTCAACAAGAAGATCCAACAAATCCTTAGTAATGTTTATGTTCCTCTCATTAAAGAATGAGGTTGCCAGGCCTGAAAGAGTTCCCAAAAAAGCATATAAACAAAGGTCTTCCATAAAGTAACTTGCGACTGTTCTTATTTTCTCATGTAGAAATATTTTAAATATTACAATCTAATATTTAAACAAGCAATTTGAGCAAAACCTAACCTTTTTGTCACATTCACTGTTAAAAATATATTTTAGATCCTAGTAAGCTCTTTGCTGCATGCAACACAATGAAAAACAATGAAACCATCAAGTAATCAAATACTTACCAAGGTTTCCTACACGTCCTGTACGACCAATGCGATGTACATATTCTTCAATATCACTTGGCAAGTCAAAATTGATAACATGTTTCACATTTGAAATGTCCAGTCCTCTTGCTGCTACCTGGGAAATAATTTTTATTAGTTATGGCCCACTTAAAAGAAAACAAATACTTGAACATGCTCAACTTGAATAAAAGATGTTTATACATACTGCTGTAGCCACTAGAATTGGGCTTTTTCCTGAGCGGAACTGGTGAAGAGCCTCTTCCCTATCCCTCTGAGAACGGTCTCCATGGATACTTGTACATGCATATCCTTCATGGTATAAGAAATCCTCCAGAGAATCTGCACCCTTTTTGGTCTCCACAAACACTAAGGTCAGTGAATCCTTGCCTATAGTTGAAAAATTACAGGTTTTTATCACTAATATGGCTTAGTTCTCTTTGTACTTACAAAATATGCACAATTTTAATGTGTCAATTAAAATACATATATGTATCTTCTTAAAAACAGGCTCTTAACAGCATGTTTTAAATTGAGAAGGAAAAGTAATGAAGGTAATCCAAATATATTTAAGAGATGGGGGTCTCACTCTATTGCCCAGGCTGGGCAATGGCTATTCACAGGTGACATGACACACTATAGCCTCAGCCTGCCAAGTAGCTGGGACTACAGGCATTACCACTACACCCAGCCCAAATGAAAATTACTCATAATTTTAGCTGGGCACAGTAGTTCGTGCCTATAGCCCCAGCCACTCTGGAGGCTTATGCCTGTCAGAAGTCCACACTAAGTTTGGCATCAACATGGTAACCTCCTGGGAGCAAGGAAGCACCAGGTTGCCTAAGGAGGGGGGAACTAGCCCAGGTCAGAAACAGAGCAGGTCAGATATTCCTGTGCTGATCAGTAAGGGATTGTACCTGTGAATAACCCCTGTGCCCCAGCCTGGGCAACACAGAGAAACCCTCATCTCTAGAAAAATAAAAAACTCATCATTTTACCTGTTGCATTTAGGAGGTCAAGCAGAAATGACCGTTTGTCTGATTCTTCAACCCAAACTACTTTCTGCGTGATGTTTTCAGAGGTAGAGCCAACTCTTCCTACAGCCAAGAAGATATATTCATCTAAGAAATCACGAGCCAGCATCTAGAAGAAAAAAAAAAAATTTTCATTAGCCGCTGAGATAAACAAATTTCTAAATAAATAAAAATTTGCAACATCAAACAGTACCTGTATTTCCTTAGGAAAAGTAGCACTAAACATCATAGTGTGGCGGACACCCTTTGGAGGCATAGTATCTTGTTCAACTATTCTACGTATCTGAGGCTCAAACCCCATATCCAACATCCGATCAGCTTCATCTAACACCAAGTATCTGTTGTGTCACGGGGAAAAAAAAAACCAAGCCTGAGTTTAGAATCTGAGGCGAAATCAAGAGATGGTCTTGGTATGGCTGTTAATATAATTATAATTACCACTGTATAAATTATTACAACTATATATTCATTAAGGTGGTTCCTCATACTGTATAATTTTAAAGACACAGCACAGGATTCTTGCCACTACTGTACATAAGTCATCCAAGATCACATAGCCAAATTAGCTCTTCCTAGATGACTGTCCCATGAGCTAGTCATTCTAAGCCTCCGCCAAGATGTTACTGATTTTTCAACACCAAAATTACAATGAACAAGCTTTATGTAAAAGTTACATGACTGAAATACATCACTTCTCAATCTTAAAATTGGTCAGGAATTCGAGACCAGTCTGACCAACACGGAGAAACCTCACCTCTACTAAAAATGCAAAAACTAGCTGAGCACAGTGGCACATGCCTGTAATCCCAGCTACTCAGGAGGCTGAGACAGGAGAATTGCTTGAACCCGGGAGGCAGAGGTTGCAGTGAGCAGATATTGTGCTATTGCACTCTGGCCTGGGCAACAAGAGTGAAACAGAATCTAAAAAAAAAAAAAAAAAAACCCACCATCTCAAAGAAACAAACAAAAAACATACTTGCAAAAGTCTAATCCAATCTTTCCTCTTTCCATCATATCCACCAGACGTCCTGGAGTGGCTACTAACAAGTGGCATCCACGTTCCAAGTCTCGAATCTGCTGACCAATATCAGCACCACCATAAACCACACAAGGACGAACTCTAGATCGGTATGAAAACTGCAAGCAAAAAAATGTTATGAACTTCAAAGTCAAAATTTTTACACTATCATTTTTACATGATCATAAAACATTTAATTGGAATCAATGAAAAAGCTAGTAATCACTGAAACTCATACTTACTTTTCTGGCTTCCTCGTAGATCTGTACTGCCAACTCTCTTGTTGGTGCTAACACCAGGGAGATTGGGTATTGTTTGCGGCGCCCATACCTTCCATTTTCCTAAAAAATGAGTTAATTTTTAAGTTAACTCCACCTATGCTTTTGTAATTTACAGATTTCAGATTACACTTGAAAACTGTTTTTCATTAGACTGAAGTTCTACAATAATTTCCCATTTTATAAAGAAATGTCTACCTTCATGGCCCTCAAAGCCTCGCCTGGACCATCTGAATAAATCTGACTCAAGATGGGCAAGAGAAATGCTGCAGTTTTTCCAGACCCTGTTCAAAAACAAACAAACAAACAAACCCTGCTCATTACTTTTGAACAGACATTGGTAGATGAGTGTCCCCTGACCCTTTTTTGAGACGGAGTCTCACTCTATCGCCCAGGCTGGATGGCGTGCAGTGGTGTGATCTTATTAGCTCACTACAACCTCCACCTCCCAGGTTCAAACAATTCTCCTGCCTCAGCCTCTCACCATCATGCCCCATTAATTTTTGTATTTTCAGTTAAGACAGGGTTTCACCATGTTGGCCAAGCTGGTATTGAACTCCTGACCTCGTGATTCACCAGCCTCAGCCTCCGAAGTGCTGGGATTACTAGCATAAGCCACTGCGCCCTGCCGATGACAGTGTTTAGCTGCCTTATTACTAGTAATTAGTACTTTTAGTTTATACTCAAATTAAGTTTTCTAAAAAGTGGCTCCTTTGGTCCATCTATGAGAGAAGTGAGCAAACAGACTATTTTTGTAAATAAAGCTCTTATGGAATACAGCCATATCCAATAATTTACTTATCATCTATGGCTTCTTTCACACTCCAGTAGCAGTGCTTGAGCAGCTGCAAAACCACATGGCCCATAAAACCAAAATATTTTACTGTCTAGTGCTTTATAGAACAAATATGATAATGTTTACTCTTACCAGCTGAGCTTACCTGTTTGGGCACAAGCCATCAAGTCTCTTTTCTCTTTGATAATAGGAATAGCATGCTTTTGCACTGGAGTTGGGCGAGTATAACGAGTAAGCTCAATGTTTCCCATGATAATTTCTCCCATCTCAACATCACTGAACTGTTAAGAAATTCAATGGGGTTAGAAATGCCATCTAGAGCCATTTTCTGTTTTATGCTAATAATAGAAATAACCAACAGCTAATTTGTAACTCAGTTTATAGTTGCTTTAAGTAAAATTATATTATACTTTGAGAAAAACGAATCCCCAGGCTTAACGTACATTGGAGAAGACTGTGGGTTCTTCCTATGTTTGACCCATTTTCTATTTCAGGTAATAAATTATTCATAATGGTGACACTGAACTCAACTTCTCCTTTTCCACAAACCTACGAAGCCTTTGGGTCTACATATGACTTTATGAAGCCCATCTCACATTCTAATGTACGATGAAAACATTTACATCTCCCTGTGTCTTAAAAAGTCAAGCAAAAATACTTACACTTTCAATATGTGGAGGACAGTTGTTGCCTGTTGCCTCAACTGGAATGTCATCATATTTCTCAAAATTAATCCCAGTGTTGCCTCCAGAAAAGAGTTCCCTCAAATCAAAAGATTGGTAAATTCATTTGTTATACTAGCTAACAAGGCTTCATCACAAGTAACATACATTTCAAAAACTTACTGTTCCAAGCGTTCACTTGGTGGGAGTGGTTTTGACCAATCATCTTCATCTGATTTGTCACACCAGCGACTGTTTCCACCACGTTCAAATTTGCCAAAGCCACTTCTGTCACCACGGCTGCCAATGCCGTCATAATCACTCCGTCCACGATCATCAAATCTGAACAGCACAAGTGATTAATCAGAATCGCATCATTTAACCATTATCAGATTTCTACCCCTACTCTAGAACTGTATCTGGAGATTTAAGTTATGGCTGACTACAAAGATGTCAACAAGCCAATTCTGAGTTATTTGACAAATAAGGGTCTCTAACCAGTATCATTTGCGTAACCTTTTTCTGAAATAGTAACCTTTATATTTCTATAAAGTTGTATAGCCTAAAAGGCCTCACAGATGCCACAATCAAGAATCAACGTTTTTTGGTTGAATTCCTTCACTTCACAGCTAAAAAAAAAAAAGTATCAAGGTTTTATCTGAAACTGGCACACAGCTCACGACCTTCATTTAAAGTGCTCGTTCGAATATATTTAGTGGTGGGGAAAAAAAAAATAATACACCAAATATCAATCGTCCTAGTTATACTAGGATTTCACTTAAAGGACAATTCACCTGTGTGACAGATTTTGGATAAAAGGTAGAAAATAATCCTTACTTGAACTAAGATGTTTTTAGAGTTTTAGGCCTGTTTGCAAAAAATCAGGACACAGGACTAACCACAGCTATTAGGCACGTGGGGTCAGTTCACCACACTTGCATAATCAAAAATCCAAGGTGTTTAAAAATTGTTACAGAGTACACAAAAATCCCAACCAAATTAGGCCATTCACTAGATGTACTCTTTTAAGTAGAACATATAAAACTCGAGAAATAAAAATAAATAGATTACACATTATGCCAATGACCATATTCCGATTTTCATCTAATTCGACGTAATAGCTTCAATGTAGCAAAAGCCTCTCACATCCAAATAGGTGGTCAGAATAAGAACTTATTAAACTGTTACTATACACACATATAAGGTGAGAAGACAAGAAATCACTTACCTTCCCCTTGATCCACTTCCACGATCACTAAAGAAGCTAGACTTCCCTCTTGAATCACTGCGAGATCCAAAACTGCTATACGCATCCTTATCTTTGCTAGAACTCCACCCTGAACTGTCTTTATCGTAGAAACCTTCAATTAAAAAAGCACAAATCCATTTTATTATTAATGAGAAATAGGAACCATGTTAAGGTATTATCAATCTTTCTGAATTTGAAGGCCTCCACTGACTATCTTATCTCTGTGGGCTTGAGGTTCAATCTCAAGGTATTCCTGCCATGGCACTGTAAGAGAACCAAGATTTAGAGCTGGTTTACACCAAGACAACATATTTAATTACTGTCCACTGGCCGGGCACGGTGGCTCACACCTGTTAATTCCAGCACTTTGGGAGGCCGAGGTGGGCAGATCACCTGAGGTCGGGAGTTTGAGACCAGCCTGACCAACAAGGAGAAACCCTGTCTCTACCAAAAATACAAAATTAGGCAGGCGTGGTGTTGCATGCCTGTAATCTCAGCTACTTGAGAGACTGAGTCAGGAGAATTGCTTGAACCCGGGAGGCGGAGGTCATGGTGCACAGAGATTGCACCACTTCACTCCAGCCTGGGCAACAAGAGTGAAGCTCCGTCTAAAAAAAAAAAAAAAATCCTGTACACTAAATCAAGCAATCTGACAGTCTAAGAATGTTTTTGAATGAATACCACCTCTAAGTGGTCAATAGCTTTGCCTTTAACACATTGATTATGATATTGTTATATGACCATCACTATTTAATTTCCACTCATTTTATAGGTGTGAATTAGTTCACAAGGAAACCATTACCACCGTTTCCACAGTTCTTAGAGGTGATACTCATTTAGAATATTCTTAGACTGTCAGATTACTTGACTTAATATAGTATTTTCTTGTTTCAATAGTATGAAGTACAAGAATACTACTGTCAGCCGGGCGCAGTGGCTCACGCCTGTAATCCCAGCACTTCGGGAGGTGGAGGCGGGTGGATCACGAGGTCAAGAGATCGAGACCATCCTGGTCAACATGGTGAAACCCCGTCTCTACTAAAAATACAAAAATTAGCTGGGCATGGTGGCGCGTGCCTGTAATCCCAGCTACTCGGGAGGCTGAGGCAGGAGAATTGCCTGAACCCAGGAGGCGGAGGTTGCGGTGGGCCGAGATCGCGCCATTGCACTCCAGTCTGGGTAACAACAGCGAAACTCTGTCTCAAAAAAAAAAAGACTACTACTGTCAAATGGTACAATTATTTTAGTGGTTCATCTGTTATAAGCTTGATGACAATCAGGAATACCTGGGAAAAAGGAAAATCCTCATCACTATATATTCTCAGTATAAACAAGGTTCCTGGGTATAGCTATAAATATCCAGGTAAGGGGATGACAAACGTAAATTAGCCCAAAGACAGGTAGAGGGTTTAAAGACAAGTAGAGGGTTTAACTAGCTTCAGCAACACCTTATTAAATAGTCAGTTTCTGAATTCAGTTACTTTCCTTCTGCCTCTTACCTCCTACCATTAGGCCAGTCAGGAGACCAACAACCTTTGCTAGCCAAGAGTTGACTGAGATTGCCATATCTCTTCCAGCTCTAAAACCTCTGTGATGCTGCCATATACACGAGGGTCAATTCTGGTTAGTATACTAGGATGACGATAAAGACAAATTACACAGTAGCCTCCTCTAAAAAAAGAATATAATACTGGCCAGGAGTGGTGGCTCACACCTGTAATTCCAATACTTTGGGAGGCTTAGGCGGGCAACTCACTTGAGATCAGGAGTTCGAGACCAGCCTGGCCAACATGGCAAAACCCCAGCACTACTAAAAATACAGAAATTAGCCAGGTGTGGTGGTGCATGCCTGTGATCCCAGCTACTCAGGAGGCTGAGGCAGGAGAATCGCTTGAACTCAGATGGCGGGATACAGTGAGCTGAGACTGCACCACTGTACGCTAGCCTGGGCAACAGACCAAGGTGCCAACTCCAAAAAAAAAAAAAGTGATCTTCTGGTAGAAATAATACAGATTTTATATCCATGCATCACCAGGTCGGTGAAGCTAATACAGACTACATATAGAGATGGACGAACAGCAAACAATGTGCTCCCCTTTGGACTCTCCACGCTTCCAATCTGCCTTCTTTATCCAGTATCTTCCCTCCTCCTGATCTTTAGTATTCCTGACCTTCCCTTTTCCTCCAAATTTTAGGTGGTCTATTTTACATAATATAAAGCACCGGAACAGTTGTCCCATAATGTGAAACATATACTAGCTATTATCTATCACTACATTACAACTGCAACGGGAAGACACCAGATATTGTAATACATTTTGGACAAAACCTTTCAAAAGCAGGAAGACAGGGAGATGAAATCAAATCACTCCCAACCAATGCTGATAGAACCATAGGGGAAGAACATAATGTTTAGACTTCCCCAAAATGCCTCATTCTCCTTAGGCTTCAACTTCTAAAAATGAGGCAAAAAATAGACCCACGAAGTTACTTGTGAGGACTTACCTTTAGTAGCTTCTCGGTTCCTTAAATGAGGAGGAATATAGCGCCCTTCTAAAAAAATATTTATAAAATTAATTAAATGCCAAATACCTTCCATTTAAATTTCTGCTACTAAAAAAACGGCCCTGGGAAATTAAAATCTCCAGTCTTCCAGTCTGCTTACCTGGAAATTGAGGGGCAGGGGAAGAATCTACTTTAATTTTAAATGGGTTACTGCTTCATAAGGAGAACTCTGAAAGGCGTTTTTAACAGAAAGCTGATTTGGAACCTAATAGTTGAAATCCACAAATTGAACACAATTAGCTACTAGTGGTCATTTAATGTGATTTTTTAAAAAAGGCCTGCTATATTTAAGAGAACTGTCATTAAAAACTAAGAGAATCACTTATAGCATTAAGTATTATTACTGTAATAACCTAAGACTACTCACGTAATTAAATCTCACAATCAGCCACCAAGAGTCTTTGGTTTCTATGCCAGTCAAGTTGCAAAACATACAATAAATATACAAGAAAAAGCTGCAAACGGGACTTAATTTGAAGGTACTGCAGGTTTTAATTCGGGGCTTGCTGAGTTTAAGGAAACTTGATAGTTGTTCCGTATGCAGGCAGAATATAGCTTAAACTATGGTAAAGAAGCAAAAGCAGGCCGGAAGCAGTGGCTCACACCTATAATCCCAGCACTTTGGGAGGCTGCAGATCACCTGAGGTTGGGAGTTCAAGACCAGCCTGACCAACACTGAGAAACCTCGTCTCTACTAAAAATACAAAATTAGCCAGGTGTGGTGGCACATGCGTGTAATCCCAGCTACTCAGGATGCTGAGGCAGGAGAATCACTTGAACCCGGGAGACAGAGGCTGTGGTTAGCCGAGATCACGCCATGGTACTCCAGCCTGGGCAACAAGAGCAAAACTCTGTCTCAAAAAAAAAGATGAAGAAAAAAGAAAAGGCAACGATGCTTTACATTGATCACTAAGTACTACATAATTCTGTAACACAAAGTCTACTGAATTCTTTATGCAGTAAAAACTGAAATGCAGATTTCTTAAAATTTAGATAAGCCCAATGAAATCTTAAGATATTAAGCTCTAATATTCAATACATCCATAAGATGTTTTACTTACTGCTGGCTGTACTTCCTCCACTCTGATTATCTGAAGAGTTCAGGTCTAGGCCAGCAAACTAGAAGAGAGAGAGATGGTTAGCAGCCCGTGTGCTCACATACTATATTAAGACAAAACTAGTCCTGCTAGCATTTGTCAGCACTGCATTCAAGTAGTTGCCCCGTCCACCTCACAGGGTGGATACTCTTAATGGGAATGTGATTAAGAATGCTTTCAAGTTTGTAATGTTCTAAGTAATGCAAAATATTGCCATTGTATAAACTGCAAAAGGCGGCACACCAAGATGCTTGTGCTATCCAGTAGAAACTGTCCAAATTTAATTCATTCATTCAAAATAAATTCTCACTGTAGCCATGTTCCATAGTACAGGCTCCCTAATCACCAAACTAAAGGCTTTACTGAATCTCAAAATTATTCTTAACGGTCAAATAGGTAAGGGATTTTAGTGCCAATCATGTTTCCAATGCCAACTCTCTATAATACTTGATATTTTAAAACTAAAATGCACACCACACCTGAAAAATGTCAAGACAAATTTTGAATTGACTGTTCTTTAGTTCTTTCACCCCAAATACTGCACAAGTATTTTTAGTAGGGTAGTACTAAGAACAACAAAAAAATAGCACTATACCCACCACTTACAGAACACTATGTTAAGCACAAGTCTGAAGTAGTTTGTTTCATTTGTTTCTTTTGCGACAGTCTCTTCCTCTGTCACCCAGGCTGGAATTCAGTGGTATGATCTCAGCTCACTGCAACCTCCACCTCCTCAAGTATCTGGGATTACAGGGGTGCGCCACCACTCTCGGCTACTTTTTGTATTTTTAGTAGAGACGGGATTTTGCCGTTTGTCAGGTCACCTCCTGACCTCAGGTGATCACCTGCCTTGGCATCCCAAAGTGTTGGGATTATAAGCACGAGCCCAGCCTGAAGTAGTTACCTATTCATTCTCCCATTTTAACGGAACTTCAAAGATGACTTTGAATAAATGGCACAACTGGCATTCGATGCTCTTAAAGAGTAGGACATTTTAGTGCCTTTAATCTCTATTTCTACCCATCACCTTATATTGGTAGCTCAAAAGCTTCAACATTCTAGAAAAGGGTTATCTGCTACCTTCATAATGCTTTGTAACTAACCAGGAACTACTAACAAGTAAGGGGTTAAAACTGTAAATGCAGAAAGTGTTTCATTTTTCTCAAAAAAGCCACAAAAGACCGAGTCACACAGTACTGTTGCCAACCTGTTTGCAAAAGACACGCGATACCATGTTCATAAATCGTGTGTTTAAAGCTTAGTATGATACTGCCAAACTGCATGCATCATCAAATGGAGTCACCGAAAATTGGAAGCAGATGCTACACTTTTAAATAAAGTATTTAAAAGATGAGTGTAAGACTTCAGGCACCTAATTTCCAGAATTTCTATGAGCAAAAACACCGTCACGCTCTCTCTTGCTGCCATTAGTTAAGAAACTGATAATTTAAAAGCACAGTAGGAACACAAACTTTATGTACTTGTAAGTACATTTTGCTTTTTAAATAAGGTTCACTGCTGCCTAGAATCCTTAGACACTAGCTAAATGGTAAAACTGGGAATACTCTGTGCTGCTGGTAGATTTTTTAAATGTCTATGTTCAATTCAACATATGAAGTGTCAGCAATTAGAAGATTTAATATAATTGGTTCATTAAACGGGGGGAAATGCTCCCAAAAGAACAGACCGTTCAATGCCTTAAAAATAAATATTACACGTGACTACATTAAAACATATATTCAATTAATTTGTGCCACTAAACTTCATCTCAGGATGATTCCGGAGTTTGTGAAATCAACTCTCTCCTAATCACAGTAGGCAGAAGTTTTATTTAAAGGCTCCGCGTAACCCACACAAGAACTTATCTGAAGCCTGGTGCCACTGTTGCGGCGGGATGCAGACTTCCTGCCACCAAAGCCCATAACCTTCTCCTCTCAGATCACACGTCCTTCTCTCCTCCGCCTCTAAACCCTTAGAAAAGGGGGTTCTGGTTAAGAGAAAATATCTGGGGGCCTCGAACCCACTGCAAGATTTTATTCCACAGGCAGCAACAAGTCCACAACAAAACTGTTTACTTCTCCCCTAAGCCGGGTGTTTTTCCAATGCCGGATTCCTGGATCAAACGTCACTAACATGAAGACACTCCTACAATCTGCGATGGCCTCTCCACCTCAGAAAAATAACGCGCGGCCCCCAGCTAATGGGCCACACAGGGACAATCTGGGGCAAGCAAGGAGGAAAAATAGCCTCGCTGGTTCCCTAACCTCCCCGCCGCGTCCAACCTCCCTCTCCAGAGCCCAGCGCGCAGCGGCCCATTGCTGCCACCCCTCCCCTCCCCTCCCCGCCCCCACTCCTCCCCAATCTTCTGCGTCACAAAACTTTCCACTCCGGAAACGCGGCCTCCCAGGCCGCGGCGCCCGGCCCGCCGACCCTGCGGAAACTGGGTTGAAACCAAAGGGCCGGCGGAAGAAGCTCAAGAGAAACAAGAAGCCCATTCCATCCTCCTTTCCAGGCCCTCGCCCGCCCGGGACCCGCCGTCTCCCGGGAGTGGGCCACAGCGCCGCCCAGCACCACACAAAAGAGGCCGCCGCCATTACCCGGAGCGAAGGCCACCCCCCGCTACCGCGCCGCGCCGCCCCCTCCCACATTCCTGGGCCGCGTTCCACCCCTAGCTCGCAGGCATGCAAACACCGGATGCCGCCGGGTCTCCCGGACGGGAATCCAGGCTGCGCAGCTCGGAGGGCTGAAGCCCTCCAGGCCAAAAGGGTCCCCAGTCGCGTCCTGCCGCGCTGCGCACTCCTCCAAGCCCCCCTCCACCGGGGTCACTCATTAGTCGGGTTTCGCGCGTGCGCGTCCCCGCGAGAGCGCGCGCACTCCCCCCACCCCCCCCACCGCCCGCCTGCGCAAGCACACACAAAAGCCGCCATTGTGCTCGGCCCGGGGACAATACAGCGGGCTAAGCTCGGGCCCTGGCGACAGCCCCAACCAACGTTCCTGCCGTCTCCCTGACCCTCCATAGCCCCGGGGCACCCAGGAACTGTAAAGTAAGGGTGCCGGTTAGCGCTGCGCCATTAGCCGGATTAAGTCAAGGGATTCACGCAGCAGCCAGCCCGGTGGGGTCCTTGCAGCTCACCTGCTGGTCCAGCCCAAGCGCATTTTCCACCGCCACATGACTCATCCCTGAAGAGTACCGAGAACTCGGTGTCTTCCGCTGCTGAGCGAGTGTTTTTGTTCCACCGCGAAGGCCCTCTCACGGGAGAACTGCGGCTCTGGAGCGCACGGCGCGGCCACGGATCTAATATACCCGCTCGAAACCCTGCTACGTCAGCACGTACAGCGTGTGCCCTCCCTTTCACACCGCAATCCCCCGCCGCGGCGACTTCTGCCCAGCTACTGCGCGCTCCCTCAGGTCTAACCTCACGGGATTGCCTACTCAGTCCCGTCGCCCCTCGTCGTCCTGCCTTGGAGCTTTGGGCGCCAAATGCTGTCCCAGTTCTCTCGAGCTACACTTTCCCTGCTCTCTGCTAAAACCCTGTTCTCAGCCTCCGAGTTCTCGAGATCTCGCGAGAATTGGAGTCTCCCGCTTTCCGCCAGCTAGGGGGCCTGAAAATGTTAACCTAGGCCTTTTCGCTCCCCTTTCCAACCCTAAGCCCTAAGCACTCAGCTTTCGTTTTTCCTTTTTTTTTTTTTTTTTTCTTTTGTCTAACAGTGGCCTTCACTCTCCTTCCTCTCTCAGTCCCCGGGCTTGGAGATGTGATGGGATTTCTCCAGTCTAATCTGCCCTCGCTCTTCCGCGTGTAGCCTCCTCGAAGTCGGAGCTAAGCAGAGTCCCAAAACCTAGAGGGCGGCAGGCCACGTGACCGCAGGTGTCGCGCGCGGTGGCCATTTTGTGAAACAGGAAACGGTGGCGTGAATATTGAGTGCTCGGGACGAGGGGGAGGGGTGGGAAAAGAAGGAGAGTAGAGAGGGAAGTGGAGGGAGGAGGAGGGGGGAAAGGAGAAGGGGGGAGGGTAGGATGGTGACCTGGGCGGGAGTCGGGGGGAAATGGAGGGGAGCCGGCGGCGCGCGCTGGTGGCCCGACACCTCTCTGCGCGGTTGCCTAGGCAGCGGGGGGCGCCGCCTAGAAACACACAATGGCCCCTCCCGCCCCACCCCCCGACGTGTGCGCGCGCGCCCCCGCCCCCCTCGGTGAGGGAACAATGAGACAGTCACGCGCTGATCCGGAGACGCCGCTGGCGCGCCCTCCCGGGACCCCAGCTCTCCGCAGGAATGCGGGCTACATTTGTCCCTAGTTTCCTCCCGCTTGGGGCCCAGCGGCTTAGGGCCAGTGGCCACCGGTACTGCGGAGACCCCGGGGGTGGCAAACGGCTTTTTTAGGGCTCAAGAGTGTCGGGAATTTTTGTAACTGGTGCAACCTGGGCCTGCCGGAGGGGCTGCAACGGGGTTATCGGCCTGGGCTCGGGGTGACCCTTTGGCTGCTGCGGTGGATAAAGAACGGGAGGAAATGGGTTTCTGTCGTCGGAGGAACCCCTTCCCGTGGCTCCTTTCTAGGCAGGCCACCCCAAGTCTCGCCTTCGGTGCCGCAGACCCTTAAATAGGAGAAAACGTGTTTACTAGTGGATCCCCGGCTTTGAGCCGGCGGCCGCACATCCGTGGTTTCTTTTGACCGGTTTCCCCTCTCTCTTCTGACCCTCAGCCCGACGGAATTAAATAAAACGCAGTGGTTTGCACAACCCCCCCCAAAGGGTCTTCTGCTACCAGATTTCAAATAGTTCGTGCTCATCACATAATTTACCGTACACATAACTTCTCTCCCTTCCCAGTTTTTAAAATCGAAACGGAAATTCGAACGTGACAGGGAGAATATCACACTGTGTCGGGGCAAGTTGTTTAACGGCTTTGAGTCTTAATTTCCTCATCTATAAAAGGAGTCAGCTACATTCCATAACCCTGTGAAAGACCCAACTTCTCCTTTTCAAAACTAGTATTTTCTAACGCCCCCTTTAACCATACTAAAATAACAAATCATAGGTAATATAATGTGAACCTACAGATAATTTCAAAGAACATGACTTATTAACAAACGAATGCAAAATGATTATAATAAAACCATATGTATTTTAATATGTAAATGCCCCCGCATCAGTTAGTGTAGTTAGCTACACTAATTGTTGGTAAGATACTTGCCCAGTAGAGCCACAAATACAAACTGGAAAGGTGTATTGATTTCACAACTCAAGTTCTATGAGCAACATTGCTACTGGGAACCTCAATTTCCAAAACAATGAACTATTAATAATGTTTGAATAAAACAGTACAATCTTCCTTCAATCGAAACAGTAGTTCCATTTGTGGAAAATTCAGGATCTATGGAAACTGGGCAAAGATATTTTGTGTTCCTTCGTAAAACAGGGTTAGTTCTAAGCTTAGATGATAATGAACTAGTTTTTCACCGACATCAGTGTCCAGCGGTTCCGTTCTTCGCTGTATGGGACTGACCAGCATCACAGAGCATCCTGGCATGCCTGGCTCCTGCCCACTAAATGCCAGTAGCCCTCGCCAGTCATTGTGACGATCAGAAATACACAGATGTCTACAATGCCCCTTTGAGAGCCACTAGGTTCAATGATCATTAAGGTCCCTTCCTGCCCAGAGATGAGTGGATTTTCATGGAGCATTGGTGAGGGACCTCGGTTTTGTTTCAGTTTCGTTTTCCTATGAACCAGGGTAAACATGAATCATGTTCAAAAACAGTTGCGACAGCTCTTCAAACTGCATATAGCAACAACGGGATGTACTGACTACCCTGGTTCTGGGCTTGGTTTTACTTTAGAGTAGAGCCGAGTACAGGGTACTGCCATGGGAGTACCTAAAAAGAATTAAAATATACAGCAGTTCCCTATTTTCAATTAACCCCTGCTCAGAGGCATACTCGGTTCAAACCACCAGGGTATTTTGTTAATCAATATATTATAATTGGAAAATCCAATTGGAGAGGAAGCGGGAAAACATACAAAGCTTTGTCTTCAAACACAGTCACTCTGAAAAAGAATGATGTGCACACTTGAGGCAGCTAAATAAATGAGCCAACTTTTACAGCACTCCAAATGACTTTTCCATTAAGCAGCATTTGCATATCTTCTCCACATGGCAGTTATTTGCAACTTTTATTTGAAGTGACCTAAAAAGGGCTAGAGATGGCTGAAACCAGAGAAGTGTTTTTGCACGGTCCCTTTCTTAATGTTTCCAGGCATTTTGAGTGCTCATATTGGTGCGAATGTACTTCCTGCAACACCACCCCATCCCTCTTCCACCCCCATCCCTGGAAGTAGCGCAGTGAACCAGAGCCTAAGAATTGCAATTCCTCTAACCAGCAGTTCAGCTCCCTGCTTACAGGCACGGGGCAACTCCCTTGACAGTGTCTCGGCTTCCTTATTTATAAATTTAGAATAAAAGTAGTCCCTGTCGGCCGGGTGCGGTGCCTCACGCCTGTAATCCCAGCACTTTGGGAGGCCAAGGCGGGCGGACCACTTGAGGTCGGGAGTTCGAGATCAGCCTGACCAATATGGAGAAACCCCGTCTCTACTAAAAATGCAAAATTAGCCGGGCGTGGTGGCGCATTCCTGTAATCCCAGCTATTCGGGAGGCTGAGACAGGAGAATCGCTTGAACTCGGGAGGTGGAGGTTGCGGTGAGCCGAGATCGCGCCATTGCACTCTAGCCTGGTCAACAAGAGCGAAACTCCGTCCCCCTCCCCTGCCCAAAAAAGTAGTCTCTGCCTCTGAGAGTGTTTGGGATTCAAGGGCTTGTGCATGAATTGAAAGTGCTTTTTGAGGCAGGGCATGGTGGATAATGCCTGTAATTCCAGCGCTTTGGGAGGCCTAGGCAGGCGGGATCACTTGATTTCAGGAGTTCCGGCGTGGTGACGCGCGCCTGTAATCCCAGCTACACCAGAGGCTGAGGTGGGAGAATCGCTTGAGCCCAGGAGGCGGAGTTTGCAGTGAGCTGAGATTGCGCCACAGCATTCCAGCCTGGGCGACAGAGTGAAACCCCCGTTTCAAAAAAAAAAAGGGGGGGGTGGGGGTGAGGGAGGAGAGGTAGTGTTTAAGTTTTGTTTTTTTTAAAAAAAGTGCTTTGCAGGGAGTAAGAGCTTAGCACCAGGTAGCATCTGGATCCACATATACGTGTCTAGCTCCCCATCCTCTCAACTCCCCTAGTAGAGGAGGTTGCTCTGTGCACTGAGCTCCCACAGTCTCCACTGTTCAAACCGCCATTGTAATTCCGTGTGGTACTGCAGCTGTGTGTGAGCCCACAGAGGACAGAAAATTTGTCACACTTCTCTATGCAGGGTGGAGACTAAGATAGACTAAAATTACGTGATCGCAATGCACCTAAATAATGTGCCCAAGTAACCTAAAACTTGGCACAAAGATAAGCTATTCCGAAGCTAGAAGAAAAGGAGATGTAAAAGGGATTCCAAGAGATAGGTAACTTAAAGCCTTTAGTGAACTTCATAATTGCCAGTCATTTTTCTGCAAGGTCCAGGGGAAGGGCCAGCTAATTCATACTTTTCTTTAGGGTGGATTTGGAATAAAGTTCAGACATGGAACTTCCCTATAATAAGGATAATCATAGGTGTGGAGGTAAATGCAGTTCCCTACTTTCTCTCGCTCGCTTTTTTTTCTTTTTTTCTGAGAATCTCGCTCTGCCACCCAGGCTGGAGTGCAGTGGCGTGATCTTAGCTCACTGCAACCTCCACCTCCCGGGTTCAAGCTATTCTCATGCCTCAGCCTCCCAAGTCGCTGGGATTACAGAAGCCTGCCACAAGCCCGGCTAATTTTTGTATTTTCAGTAGAGCCGGGGTTTCACCCTGTTGGCCAGGCTGGTCTTGAACTCCTGACCTCAAGTGATCCGCCCACTTTGGCTTCCCAAAGTGCTGGGATTACAGGCATGAGCCACTGCACCCAGACCTACTTATTCTCTTTTTATGTTTTAAAATGTCATAGCCTTTTTGGGCTTGTTCATTTGTTTGCAGCTTCCGATAAAGCAAATAATCAGATTTATGATAATTAGGAGAATGTTACTATGGAGGCCAATAAAAGTTCTAAAGGGAAAAGCAGAGATCTTAGGCTCTAGGATGTTGCTGTAAGCCCTTCTACTCTAGGCTGGGGTCTGGTCCATACAAAACTAGGAATGTTTTACACAATTGTTATACTCCTGAACAGCAGATACAGCCTGGAATCTGCTTTCCTTCCGCAAAGAAGACAAGACCAAAACCAAAACTGTAGCAAAGGGCATCTTCTCTACCACTAAAATTGGCAAAAATATTTTCAAACAGCAAAGCTTAGTGCACTTCTGCCTTTGTTCATGCAAAGTGAACGAAGACTGTAGTCTTGGAAGTACAGTGAAGGAGGCTGAGTCACATGCCCTCAGGAGGCCACGCTGCCTCTTAGGTAGTAGGAACATTTTTAGCAGTCACTCTCAGGTGATACAGAACTGAAAGCCTGGCCATACCTCACAGGGATGCAGGCTGCATAGCAGTCCCTTGTTGAAATTTTATACTCCGTACTTCAATTCACTCTCCCCTACACCTTCCTACTTACAGATAGATTATTGCTGTTATTGTCCTACGGACCTTGATGTCTATTAGATTTAGTCAGACGGAGTTTCACTCTGTCGCCCAGGCTGGAGTGCAGTGGCATGATCTCGGCTCATCCGCCTCCTGGGTTCAAGCAATTATCCTGCCTCAGCCTCCCAAGTAGCTGAGATTACAGGTGCACGCCACCACACCCAGCAAATTTTTGTATTTTTAAGTAGAGACTGGGTTTCTCCCTGTTGGTCAGGCTGGTCTCGAACCCCCGACCTCGTGATCCGCCCTCCTCAGCCTCCCAAAGTGCTGGGATTACAGGTGTGAGCCACTGTGCCCGGCTCATTTTTAAAGTTTTTAAAGCTTTTTCATGGTTTTAACTTTGATTTATTTAAAGACTTTTTTTTTTTTTAAGACACAGGGTCTTGATCTGCTGTCCAGACTGGACTGTAGTGCACTTATATAGCTCTCTGCAGCCTCAAACTCCTGAGCTAAGGTGATCCTCCCTCTGGCCTCAGCCTCCTAAAGTGCTGGGATCATAGGCATGGGCCACCACACCCAGCCCTTTAAAGACATCTTGCTATAACTGTCCAACCTAGTGTCCTCTCAAGAAATACAAACTGGGCATGGTGGCTTATGCCTGTAGTCCTAGCTACTTGGGAGGCTGAGGCTGGAAGACCACTTGAGCCCAGAAGCTCAAGGCTGTGGTGAGCTATGATTGCACCACTGCACTCCAGCCTGGGTGACAGAGCAAGGCCCCGTCTCTTAAATAAAGAAAAAGAAAGAAAAAGAAAATCTGGGTCAGGCATAGTGGCTCATGCCTATAATCTCAGCACTTTGGGAGGCCAAGGTGGGAGGATCCATTGAATCTAGAAGTTTGAGACCAGCTTGGGCAACATAGCAAGCTCCTATCTCTACAAAACATAAAAAATTGACCAGGTGTAGTGGCATGCACCTGTAGTTCCAGCTACTCAGGAGGCTAAGGTGGGAGGACTTCTTGAGCCTGGGAGTGCAACACTGCGGTGGGCCATGATCGTACCACTGCATTCAGCCTGGGCAACACAGGGTGAGACCCTATCTGCACAAAAAAAAAAAAAAAAAAAAGGCAGGGCGCTATGGCTCACGCCTGTAATCCTAGCACTTTGGGAGGCCAAAGTGGGTGGATCACTTGAGGTCAGGAGTTCAAAACCAGCCTGGCCAACATGGTAAAACCCCATCTCTACTAAAAATACAAAAAAATTAGCTGGGCGTGCTGGCGCATGCCTGTAATCCCAGCTACTTGGGAGGCTGAGGCAGGAGAATCCCTTGAACCTGGGAGATGGAGG
>NW_022437065.1:4005219-4014352 GCF_009761245.1 Sapajus apella | reverse complement strand
AAAAAAAAAAAAAAAAAAGCTGGGCGTGTTGGAGGACACCTGTAATCTCAGCTACTCAGGAGGCTGAGGCAGGAGAATCATTTGAACCTGTGGGGCAGAGGTTGCAGTGAGCCGAGATTGCACCACTTCACTCCAGCCTGGGTGAAAGAGTGAAACTCCATCTCAAAGCAAACGAACAAACAACAAAAAAACCTAGATCATTTGTCCGGAAGAACTTTCCAATCTGTCCCCCTCGATCTTACCCTTTATGTGTCTACCAGAGTTTTCTTCTTGAACACAGTCCTATTGTGCCACTTCCTTGCTTGAAAACCTCTGACACCTCCCACGGCATTCAAGGTTCTTGTGGACCTAGCGCTCATCCAGTCACGTTTGCTCCTGTCCTCCACGGTTCCCCACCCCTCTTGTGCACTTTGCCCCCTTCTACCACCTCACCCCCATGCTGTACTTTTTGCTCCTCCGCTGGGCTTCTCTCGATTCTCTGAGAATGCTCAGCCTCTTCCCACCTCGGCACCTTTGTTCACCACGCCCCCTTCTGGCACCTGTGTTTCCACCTTCCAATCCCTGCATACACACTCACCCAGCCAATGAAAAACAGTTAATTTTAATGTGTCAACTTGGCTAGGTCACGGCACCCAAATATTTGCTCAAACGCCAGTCTAGACGTGACTATCAAGGTATTTATTATTTATTTATTTACTTTTATTTATTTATTTGTTTGTTTTTTTAAAGATGGGGTTTCACCATGATGGCCAGGCTGGTCTTGAACTCCTGACCTCAGGTGATCCACCCACCTCAGCTTCCCAAAGTGCTAGGCTCACAGGCATGAGCCACCACACCCAGCCTTATTATTTATTTTTAAGGTTTTTTTTGGCTGTAAGTGTATCCAATGCAAAATAATCCTCTCCAGTTTTACTGAGGTGGCTGACCACATCCACGACCAAATCCGCCTCTAAGCTGGAATTAGGTTGCTGACCCAGCCCCAGCATCACCTTTCTTGTCGGCACCAGGTGGCACAGCACTCCATCTGTAGGTGTCTCTGTCGGCTTCCCCTCTTGTGAGTCTTGCGGGTTGCTCACCCTCCAGACCTTTAGGCCGAGGTCTGGCAGTCTCTGGACGGCTGCGGTGTAGGGTGGCAGGCACAATCTCCAGGGGCAGATGAAGGTCATCACCGAGATACTGGATACCCTCATTGGTAAGGCACCAGTAGAAATGTCTCCAGGCAAACTGTTCCTTCATGTAGCCTCGGGACTTGAGAGACTGCATGTCCTTCATGACATGAAGGTTGGGCACATTCTTGTCTGCCAGCTCCGGGTGCTTAGGCATGTGGACATGCTTCTTGGCCACCATGACTCCCTCCTTAAAAAGGGGTTCATAAATGGCAATACAGTTCTTCTTAGGCATCAACATCTTGGCGGCTGTAGAGTCCGGGTCCAGGGCTGGAAAGGCTATTATTTTTTATTTTTTGAGACAGAGTCTCACTCTATCACCCAGGCTGGTGCAATGGTGCAATCTTTGCTCACTGCAGCTTCCACCTCCCGGGTTCAAGTGATTCTTCTGCCTCAGCCTCCTGAGTAGCTGGGATTACAGGCGTGCACCACCATGCCCAGCTAAATTTTGTATTTTTAGTAGAGACGGGGTTTCACCATGTTTGCCAGGCTGGTGTCAAACTCCTGGCCCCAAGTGATCCTCCCGCCTCAGCCTCCCAAAGTGCTGGGATTATGGGTGTGAGCCGCCGTGCCCGGTCCACAGGTCATTTTCCTCCATGGATACTCTTCCATTGAAGGCAGACAGTTTCTCCTTGTCTGCACATCTCCATGGAGCCTAATGGCTCTTTTTCTTTTTTTTTATGACTATCTGAAGCACTGTGGTTTGTACTTTTTTTTTTTTTTAAAGAGACAGGGTCTCACTCTGTCACCCTTACTGGAGTTGCAGTGGCATGATCATAGCTCATTGTATCCTGGAACTCCTGGACTCAAGTGAACCTCCTGCCTCAGCCTTCTGAGTAGCTAGGACCACAGATGTGCACCTCCATGCCTGGCTAGGTTAAAATTTTTTTTTTTTTTTGGTAGAAATGGCATCTCATTATGTTGCCTAGGCTGGTCTCGAACTCCTGGGCTCAAGCGATCCTCCCATCTCAGCCCCTCAATATCCTGGGATTATAGGCATGAACCACCTTGCCTGGCCTTCTAGTGCCTCTTAAAGGTCCTGCTCCACCAGGAAAGGAGATATCCCAAAGCAGCGGCAGGAGAACTAGGGAAATGGAGAGCTTGAACAGCATCTAGGGAGAAGGAGCCAATCCAGAAAGGAAACGCATGGCAGGGGTTACCAACGCAGGTGCCTCCAGGGCTGGTCGTGTGCATGGAGGAGGCAGCAGAGAACAGATAACAGTGGGATGGGGTGATCCGCATGGCCATTCCATGCAGGCCAGCCCCGTATTTCCCTATGGGAACATAGGCACAGTGGTGCCAGCTTTTTCAAGAAAGGCTGGAAATCCAGATTTTTGTGTGAAATGTCCCAATTTGTAACTGTTGACAGCTAATTCCGATTATTTCAGTGCACTGTATGTGTCTAGAAGCCTTCAGGGCTACTGGTACTGTTCTGTTTTTTAGGCTGGATTGATGGGTACGTGAGTCTTTGGTTTTCCTGTATTTTTCTTGCCTTATAGAAATATAAATATCGGCCGGGTGTGGTGGTTCACGCCTGTAATGCCAGCACTTTGGGAGGCCACGGCGAGTGGATCACCTGAGGTCAGGAGTTTAAGACCAGCCTGGCCAACACGGTGAAAACCCCTCTCTACTAAAAATATAAAAATTAGTCACATGTGGTGGTGGGTGCCTGTAACTCCGGCTACTCAGGAGACTGAGGCAAGAGAATTGCTTGAACCCAGGGGGGTGGGGGGCAGAGGCTGCAGTGAGCTGAGATCGCACCACTGCACTCCAGCCTGGGTGAAAGAGCAAAACTCCGTCTCAAAAAAAGAGAAAAAAAGAAAAAATATATAAATATCATTTCTTTTTTTTTTTTTTTTAATTTTGAGACAGAGCCTCGTGCTGTCACCAGTCTGGAGTGCAGTGGTACGATTTCGGCTCACTGCAACCTCTGCCTCCCGTGTTCAAGCAGTTCTCCTGCCTCAGCCTCTCGATTAGCTGGGACTACAGGTGTGCACCACCACACCCAGCTAGTTTTTTTGTATTTTTGGTAGAGATGGGGTTTCACCATGTTGGCCAGGATGGTCTTGATCTCTTGACCTCGTAATCCCAGGTACTTTGGGAGGTAAGCCTGCCTTGGCCTCCCAAAGTACCTGGGATTACAGGCATGAACCACCACGCCCGGCCATAAATATCATTTCATATGTATTCAAAATTAAGTTGAGAAACCTTGAAACCCTTTCTGTGAGCTCAGTTTCGCCGGCAGACCACCCATTTGCATCCCCTGCTGTGAGTTAGTTTGCTGTTTTGCAGTACTTGCCGATTAAATGAGGTCTGTGGCTATACACCTTCACTTGAATATTAATTAGTTAAGTGTTACTTTGTGCTGAAAATAGAAAAAGTCAGCAATGCTGTTTCTTCTACAGGAATTGTTCTGTGAAAGGAAAAATGCTGCAGCTCACCAACTGCCACCCACTCTTTCCTCTCTGGAATATTTCTGAATCTATCATGTGTTACCTTTCACACAACTTGATATTGAATATAAGAAAAAATATTAATCATTCTGCATAAACCAAAGTCTGACTTTAAACATCTGCATGATTTTGATAAAGTCTGCATGTGTGTATATGGGGCACAATTTGTATCTCAGACTCTAAGAGACATGTAAATACTGTTACCAGGGACACATAGCTGTCTTTGGTTCCAAAGCTGTCCAGCATGTGTTCTGGATGAAGCAACCATGAGTTACTTGAAGTGTGGAACAAGTTATTTCACCATTCCGTGCCTCAGTTTCCTCACTTATAAATTTCTAGGCTGGGTGCGGTGGCTCACGCCTGTAATCCCAGCCCTTTGGGAGGCTGAGGTGGGAGGATCACTTGAGCCCGGGAGTTCAAGACCAGTCTGGGCAACAAAGTGAGACCTCATCTCTCTAAAAAATAATAGTAATAATAATAAATAAATAAAATACATTTCTACATATGGGTGATATTTTACCTAGGTGGCAGAAGTAAACCACAGAGGGGGAAAGTATCAAATCAAATCAAATTATTTTACTCATTCAAGAGATGTTTATTGGCCGGGCGTGGTGGCTCTCGCCTGTAATCCCAGCACTTTGGGGGACTGAGGTGGGTGGATCATCTGAGGTCAGGAGTTTGAGACCAGCCTGGCCAACATGGCAAAACCCCATCTCTACTAAAAATACAAAAAAAAAAAAAAATTAAGTCATAGTGGCATGCACCTGTAATCCCAGGTACTCAGGGGATCGCTTGAACCCAGGAGGTGGAGTTTGAAGTGAGCCGAGATTGTACCACTGCACTGCAGCCTGGGTGACAGAGTGAGACTCCATATCAAAAAAAAAAAAAGAGAGAGAATGTTTATTGAACACCATGCTAAGTAAGGGTTCTGGGAAAGGCAAAGAAGTTTAGGACATGGCCTCTTCTGTCATGGAATTGAAGAGACAAGACACATGCACAAAAAGATCATGACACAACATGAGGCAATATGTAGCCAGCCATCTAGACTGTGAGCTCCTCAACGGCAGGCCCTGCATTCTATTCACCTTTGTAAATGTGGAACTAATGAATGAATAGTACCGAAAACACAGTAGCTGTTCTCAGGAGGAAGGTACCATCGTGGGCTCGAAAGTTCATGAAGCAGTCCTTCCTGTGGCTGATGTCATCTGGAGGAGATTTGCTTTCCCTTTCTCTGAAAAGAGAGGAAATTGAAACTGAGTCTCCCTTGATGGAAAGAGAGGAAGTCCAGGGGTACAGGAAGCCCCTGGGTGAAAGCAGAGGCTAATAAGGGGTTCGGCGTAACCATGGCCGTCAGCCTGACCATCTTTGTGCTGTCTGTTGTCACTGTCATCATCTGCTTCACCTGCTCCTGCTGCTCCCTCTACAAGATGTGAGGTCGACTGCGTCCAGTTGTGACCACCACCATGTCCACTATTGTGGTGCATGCCCCTTACCCTCAGCATCCAAGTGTGCGGCTCAGCTACCCTAGACCAAGCTACCAGGGCTACCACCCCATGTCCTCCCCAGCCAGGAGTGCCAGCAGCACCCTACCCAAAACAGTACCCACCACCTTACCTGGCCCAGCCCATGGGCCTGCTGACCTACCACGAGAACCTGACTGGAGGAGCAGCTGCACCCTACCCCACCAGCCAGCCTCCTTCCAACCCGGCCTACGTGGATGCCCCAAAGGCGGCCCCCTGTGTGTGCCTGGGCCTCTCTGGCTGCCACTTGGTTATGTCGTGTGTGTGGGAGTGGTGTGCAGGTATGGTTCCTCGAGCCCTGTGCATGCTGTGTGTGTCCTGTCTGTATATGTGACTTCCTCTGATGCCGATGAGGTAGGAAGTGATCCTTGCTAGAGTGGGCCGGGACAGGACTTTGTTCTCTTCCTCACCTGAAATTATGCTTCCTAAAATCTCAAGCCAAACTTGAAGAATGGGGTGGTGGGGGCTCCCTGGGAGGTGGCTCCTTAGAGGTGGGGGGCTCTCCAGGGCACATCTGGAGTTCTTTTCCCGCTTACCCTAGGGTTGCTGAGTGTGGCCGGTCACACTTGGATGGCGCAGCCTTCTGTGAGTGTGATACAGATGTGTCCTGGTTTCAGCAGCATAGCCAGCTGCTGCTTGAGGCCACAGCTTGTCCCCAGAGTTGGGGGTACCCTTTGCAGAGCCAGGGCCATGACGCAGGCAAAGCTTGGGCTCTGACCAAGTTGGCCTTTTATCCTTTGGGCAGATGTCCCCTTGTTCCCTGGAGCCTGTGTCATGCCCATTGGGGGTCAGGCAACCTCCTGATGCCAGAACACCTCAGGCAGGGCCCTACTCACCAGATAGCTGTCTGCCTGGACTGTCTCTGTCCCTGCATCCTCCCTGGCACCACCTGGAGGACCACACACACACACACAGCCTAGATGCCCACTGGGAGCTCTCCTGCCTTTGCTGGCCCTGCCCTTCCCACAGGTGAGCAGGGCAGCCCATCCACCAGCACAGCAGGTCTCTTCCCCGCAGCATTTTCGTTTTATTTTAGCCAAACATTTTGCCTATTTTCTTTTTTTTTTTTTGAGAAGGAGTCTTACTCTGTCACCAGGCTGGAGTGCAGTGGCACGATCTCAGCTCACTGCAACCTTCACCTACCAGGTTCAAGCAATTCTCCTGCCTCAGCCTCCCTAGTAGCTGGGATTACAGGCATGCCCCACCACGCCCAGCTAATTTTTGTATTTTTAGTAGAGACAGGGTTTCACTATGTTCTCCAGGATGATCTCAATCTCTTGATCTCGTGATCTGCCGCCTCAGCCTCCCAAAGAGCTGGAATTACAGGTGTGAGCCACTGCGCCCAGCCCATTTTGCCTATTTTCTGTTTTAAAATGTGATGTGAGACTGAAGTCCCTGGGTTGTGGAGGGAAATTAGCCCGGAGGAGAGGAATAGCCTGGCTCATGTTCGAGTCCCTGCTTCCCCTGACACCAGCCTCAGCGAATCTGCAACTCCTGTACCCCAGTCCAGTGTGATCCGACAGCAGGGACACCAGGGCCAAGGGGCCGTCTGGACCAAAGGTGGGGTATGGGGCCCTGGATGGCAGCTGTCTCCCTGTTACTGTTTCACCAGAGCTGACTTAGCTTCATATTTATCCGTTGCTGTGTTTCTGAGAGTCTAGGGTCTGTACCCTTGTTTAGAATAAATGCAATCGTTTGGAAGAAAAAGAAAGAAAAATGTTTGTGAAGACTTCAAAGTTGGAATTTGAGTCGTACCTGGAAACATGGACAGGATTCAGATCATCAGATGGGAGTGAAAAGGCCATTTCTGGTGGGGTTGGCTCTGAGGATGAGGAGAAGACACCTAGTGTGCAGAGACTTGTGGGGAGCGGGATAGGAATGACAAAGGAACTTTTGGAAGCAGTGAGTTTTGGAAACAGTGGTTGGAGGGGATGGTTCATTCATTTACTCAGCAAAACCCACAAAGCATGGTCCTGACAGCTGGAAATATGGTGACAAACAAGAAAGATACAAGTCCTTCACCTCATGGAGCTGACCATCTACTGACCTTGGTGTTTAAGTGGGTGCTTAGAAAAATCATGAGAGGGCCGGGTGCGGTGGCTCACATCTGTAATCCCAACACTTTGGGAGGCCGAGGCCGGTGGATCACCTGAGGTCAGGAGTTCGAGACTGGCCTGGCCAACATGGTGAAACCCCCATCTCTACAAAAAATGAGCCGGGTGTGGTGGCAGGCACCTATAATCCCAGCTACTCGGGAGGCTGAGGCAGGAGAATTGCTTGAACCCAGGAGGCAGAGGTTGTAGTGAACTGAGATTGCGCCACTGCACTCCAGCCTGGGTGACACAGCAAGACTCCGTCTCAAAAACAAAAAAGAAAAATCATAAGAGATTAAAAAAAAAAAAAAAGGTTGGAGAGGGCCAGGCGCAGTGGCGCATGACTGTAGTCCCAGCTACTCAGGAGGTTGAGGTGGGAGGATTGCTTGAGCCCAGGAGTTCTGGGCTGTAGTGCACTATGCCGATCAGGTGTCCGCACTAAGTTCAGCATCAATATGGTGACCTCCCGGGAGCGGGGGACCACCAGGTTGCCTAAGGAGGGGTGAACTGGCCCAGGTTGGAAACGGAGCAGGTCAAAACTCCAATACTGATCAGTAGTGGGATTGCGCCTGTGAATAGCCACTGCACTCCAGCCTGGGCAACATAGCGAGACCCCATCTCTTATTTAAAAAAAGAAAAGGTTGGAAAAGGAGCTTGAGGCTGATTGTGGAGAGTCAAATGTTTGGACTTTTTTTTGTAAGCAGCGGGGAGCAACTGAAGTGTTCTGAGTCAGGGAGTGAGAGGAGGAGATGTTGCTGTTGTGATACTAATTCACTGGGGTTGTGTACAGAGTGGACTGGGGCAGAGAGAAGCTGAGGCTGGACAGCCAGATGTCAAGTGTACAGTGAACCAAACCTCAGTAAGAATAGGAAGGAAGGGAGGATATGAGGGGAGGACATCATGGAGGAAAAATCAATAAGACAAGGTCCTGATTAGACATAGGGCTGAAAAGCATTCTCAGGTTTTGAGGCTCAAGTATTTATTATAATGAAAATTTAAGGGCCAGGAGCAGTGGCTCACACCTGTAATTCCAGCACTTTGGGAGGCCAAGGCAGGTGGATCACCTGAGGTCAGGAGTTCAAGACCAGCCTGACCAACATGGCGAAACACCATCTCCACTAAAAATACAAAAATTAGCCGGACGTGGTGGTGGGCGCCTTTAATCCCAGCTACTAGAGAGGCTGAGGCAGGAGAATCGCTTGAACCCAGGAAGCGGAGGTTGCAGTGAGCTGAGATTGTACCATTGCACTCCAGCCTGGGCAGCAAAAGCAAAACTCCATCTCAAAAAATAATTAATAATAATAATAATAATAATAATAATCAGTCTGGGTGTGGTGGCTCACGCCTATAATCCAAGCACTTCAGGATGCCAAGGTGGGCAAATCACTTGAGGCCAGGAGTTCAAGACCAGCCTGGGCAACATAGTGAAACCCCATCTCTAACTAAAACCACCAAAATTATCCGGCTGTAGTAGCTCTCACCTGTAGTCCCAGCTACTGGAAAGGCTGAGTCCCAGCTACTGGGGAAGCTGAGGCAGGAGAATTGCTTGAACCCGGGAGGCAGAGGTTGCAATGCCAGATATTGCACCACTGCACTCCAGCCTGGGCTATAGATTGAGACTCCATCTCAAAACAAACAGAAAGTCCTACAGCAAAACCACAGCTCATATGAAGACAAAAAAAAAAAAAACCAGAAAGAAAGAAAAGAAAGAAAGAATTTAATCAGGGCCGGGCGCGGTGGCTCAAGCCTGTAATCCCAGCACTTTGGGAGGCCGAGGCGGGTGGATCACGAGGTCAAGAGATCGAGACCATCCTGGTCAACATGGTGAAACCCCGTCTCTACTAAAAATACAAAATATTAGCTGGGCATGGTGGCACGTGCCTGTAATCCCAGCTACTCAG
>NW_022437065.1:3988233-4004819 GCF_009761245.1 Sapajus apella | reverse complement strand
AAAAAAAAAAAAAAAAAAAAAAAAAGAATTTAATCAGTCCTATATAAGCAAGATCAAGACTTACATTTTTAAAAAATTAGTGATGGAGAACTGCAGCCTAAAACCAAAGATTCAATCCTCTTCTTACCCCTGGATCTCTGCTTCCCTCCTAAATGTGTTATTAGACATACCTGTCTAGTTACCTGGGTAGGGAGGATCCTTCTCTAGTTGGAATAGAGGCCACTGGATAATAAATCTTATCTTGCCTTCCTCAAAGAGTCAGTGCAAAAATGAGGCAGCTTGTCATGTGAGGCAAGTCCTTTAAGCTTCTCAGATGAACGTTGCTATATTAGGACCAAGGACTGTTATGCAACAAGACCTATCTACACCTTTCCTTGATGCCTGAGCTTCACAGCAAAGACCACTTGTTGAACTAACCGTTGTCATTGTATTTTTGCAAAACGATCATTTCTAGGGGTGAATCCCCCATTAATTTCACAAGATCTCAGTTTGGGTATTAGCCATTTGGTATTTGGGAAAAGAATCTTTCAGAAAATGAACCAGTGGTAATCGTGATGAAAATAATGGTTGGAAATGTTTTTATAGAATATACTATAACCTGTATATAGCAAGAATAATACTAAAATTTCAACTGGTTTGTAACTGACAAGCAAGGAGTGGCCTTCCCCACTTCCCTGGCCAGAGCTGGTGCTCTGTCTTGGGCTCCCACAGCCTGCTTTACATCCCTTACCACACTTCCATGGAAGGCATGTGCTCAGAAGTCTCTGTCCTGGCTGGGTGCGGTGGCTCATGCCTGTAATCCCAGCACTTTGGGAGGCGGAGGCAGGCAGATCACCTGAGGTAAGGAGTTAGAGACCAGCATGGCCAACATGGTAAAACCCTGTCTCTACTAAAAATACCAAAAATTAGCCAGGCATGGTGGCAGACACCTGTAGTTCCAGATACTCGGGAGGCTGAGGCAGGAGAATCACTTGAATCCGGGAGGTGGAGGTTGCAGTGAGCCGAAATTGCACCACTGCACTCTAGCCTGGCTGACAGAGTGAGACCCTGTCTCAAAAAAAAAAAAGTCTCTGTCTCCACTAGACTATGAACACTTAATAGCAACTATTTTATTCATTTTCAGATCACTAGCACCTGGGACTGAACCTGGACACAGTAGGTACTCGATAAACGTTGACTGAATGGGTAGATGAGATTTGTACAGGCCCTTTACTTCACGTGGGTGACAAGGCAGGCCAGGAGATGATAATAATGATTATTATTATTTTAATTTTTATTTTTATTATTTTGACACAGGGGCTCGCTCTGTCACTCAGGCTGGAGTGCAGTGGTATGATCACAGCTCACTGCAGCCTCCAACTCCTGGCCTCAAGCAGTCCTTCCACTCCAGCCTCCCGAGTAGCTGGGACCACAGGCATGTGCCACCACACATGGCTAATTTTTTTTTTTTTTGGTAGAGATGTGGTTTCACCATGTTGCCCAAGCTGGTCTGGAACTCCTGGTCTCAAGCAGTTCACCTGCCTCAGCCTCTTAAAGTGCTGGGATTACAGGCCATCTCACCTGGCCTGAAAGCATTATTACTTTTTAACCTTTAAGAAGAAACCACATCAAAATTAAAAATTACTCTGCCAAAGACCCTGTTAAGAGAATGAAAAGACAAAGACTGGGAGAAAATATTTGCAAATCACATATCTGACAAAGGGCTAGTATCTGGAGTATGTAAAGAACTCTCAAAACTTATCAGTAATATTAGCCAGGTATGGTGGCAGGTGCCTGTAATCACAGCTACTTGGGAGGCTGAGGCAGGAGAATCGCTTGAACCCTGGAGGCAGAGATTGCAGTGAGCTGAGGTCACACCACTGCACTCCAGCCTGGGCAACAGAGCAAGACTCCGTCTCAAAAAAAAAAAAACAAAACAAAACTTTCACTTGACCTTAAGAAAAAAAAAACAATCCAATTAGAAAAAGGGCAAAAGACGTGAACAGATATGTCCCTGAAGAAGGTATACAATGGCAATTAAGTGTGTGAAAAGATGCTCACTGTCATTAGACATTAGAGAAATGCAAATTAAAACCACAATGAGGTTCTAAGCTCCTGACCACACAGAAGGCCATTGGCCACTGGCCAGGCATTTAGAGAAATTATCTTTGGCCACTTTTAAAAAGTAAAAAATAAAAAAATAACAACCACAGTGAGGTATCACCACACACCTATCAGAATGGCAAAAATTAAAAATAGTGACGTCGAATGCTGGAGACACAGAGAAACTGGATCACTTGTAGATTTCTGGTGGAAATGTAAAATAGTACAGCCATTCTGGAAATGGTTTGGCAGTTCTTTATTAAAACGTATTTATTTATTTATGAGATGGAGTCTTGCTATGTTGCCCAGGCTGGAGTGCAGTGGCATGATCTTGGCTCACTGCAACCTCTGCCTCCCGGGTTCAAGCAATTCTCCTGCCTCAGCCTCCCTAGTAGCTGGAATTGTTGGCATGTGCCACCACACCTGGCTAAGTTTTGTGTTTTTTTTTTTTTTTTGAGACGGAGTTTCGCTCTTGTTACCCAGGCTGGAGTGCAATGGCGCGATCTCGGCTCACCGCAACCTCCGCCTCCTGGGTTCAGGCAATTCTCCTGCCTCAGCCTCCTGAGTAGCTGGGATTACAGGCACGCGCCACCATGCCCAGCTAATGTTTTGTATTTTTAGTAGAGATGGGGTTTCACCATGTTGACCAGGATGGTCTCGATCTCTTGACCTCGTGATCCACCCGCCTCGGACTCCCAAAGTGCTGGGATTACAGGCGTGAGCCACCGCGCCCGGCCAAGTTTTGTGCTTTTAATAGAGAAGGGGTTTCATCATGTTGGCCAGGCTGGTCTCGAACTCCTGACCTCAAGTGATCTAACTGCCTTGGGCTCCAAAAGTGCTGGACTTACAGGCATGAGCCACTGTGCCAGGTCCATTTATGTGTTTATTTATCTACTGTCTATCTATCTATCTATCACTCTATCACTGTGTTGCCCAGGCTGCTCTTGAAGTCCTGGCCTAAAGCTGTCCTCCCACCTCAGCCTCCCAAAGTGCTGGGATTACAGGCTTGAGCCATGGCAGTTTCTTTTAAAACTAAAAACGGATTTACCATACAACCCAGTACTTACAATTTTGGCCATTTATCCCAGAGAAATAAACCTTATTTTTACACAGAAACTTCTACATGAATGCTCACAGCAGCTTTATTCGTGATAGCCAAAGCCTGGAAACTATCCAAACATTGCTCAATGGATGAATGGTTAACCAAACTTTGATACAGCCATACCATGGAATACTACTCAGCAGTGAAAAAGGAATGAGCTGTTGATACAAACTACATGGACGGATCCCCAGGGAATTATGTTGCGTGGAGAAAAAAACCAACCTCAAAAGGATATGTGTCACATGATTCCATTTATATCAATTCACTGAATAACAGAATTCCAGAGATAGAGAACAGTTTAGTGTGGCCTGGGATTAGGAATGGGAGGGGAGTAAATGGTCAGCTCAAGGGAGCCTTGTGGTGATGATAGAGTTAAGCATCTTGATGTAGTGCAAGTTACATGTGATAAAATTGCATAGGGCCACACACACACACATACACACACACACATGCAGAAATGAGTGTGGGTAAAACTGGCAAAATCTGAATAAGTTCTGTGGATTGTACCAATGGCAATTTCCTGGTTTTGATTTTGTACTACAGTTATGCAACTTCCTGTGAATCTATAATTATTTCAAAATCAAAAGTTTAAAAAAGAAACTAGTCAGTATTTATTTCTGACTTGCAACTTTGTTTTTTCTTCATGCACACTGTCTATCTCTCTCTTTTTTTTCTGAGATGGAGTCTCACTATGTTGTCCAGGTTGGAGTGCAGTGGCACCATCTCAGCTCACTGCAACCGCTGCCTCGTGGGTTCAAGCAATTCTCCTGCCTCAGCCTCCCGAGTAGCTGAGATTATAGGCCCCTGCCACCACACCCACCTAATTTTTGCATTTTTAGTAGAAACAGGGTTTTACCATGTTGGCCAGGCTGGTCTCGAACTCCTGACCTCAAGTGATCTGCCCCCCTCGGCCTCCCAAAGTGCTGGGATTACAGTGGTGAGCCACTGTGCGTGGCCCACACTGTCTTTTTTAAAACTGTTTCTTACATCAGGATGTGTGAGAACTTTGAGGCCATTAAAATATACGTAGAGGTTCAAATGTGCCTTTAAAGTTTGAACCTTTTGTGATTGTTTCATGGTGGTAATAATGCCAGCAGATTTCTTTTAAAGGCCCAATGCAGGTTCCTTCCCCTTCCTTCCTGAGTGTAGAAATCATCATTGCCTCCCTCCTTGGTAAAACTCTCTGGCAAATGTTGGAGTAAAGTGTTTTCTTTTTCATCTTTCTTTCTTTCTTTCTCTTTCTTTCTTTCTTTCTTTTCCTTTCTTTCCCTTTCTTTCTTTCTTTTCCTTTCTTTCCCTTTCTTTCTTTCTTTCTTTCTTTCTTTCTTTCTTTCTTTCTTTCTTTCTTTCTTTCTTTCTTTCTTTCTGTCTTTCTTTCTTTTTCTTCTTTCTTTCCCCACTTTCTTTCTTTCTTTTTTTCTTGTCTAGTAAAGTGTACCAGTGAGAGTGGAGAAGGAAAAAGGAAATCCGTAACTGGCGGGGCGTGGTAGCTCATGCCTGTAATCCCAGCACTTTGAGAGGCTGAGGCGGGCGGACCACTTGAGGTCAGGAGTTTAAAACCAACCTGGCCATCATGGTGAAACCCCGTCTCTACTACAAATACAAAAAAAATTAGCCGGGTGTGGTGGCGGATGCCTGTAATCTCAGCTACTCGAGAGGCTGAGGCAGGAGAATCTCTTGAACCTGGGAGGTTGAGGTTGCAGCGAGCCACGGTCGCACCACTGCACTCCAGCTGGGGTGACAGAGTGAGACTCCAACTGAAAAAACAACAACAGAAAAAAACCCACTGTAACTGATTGTGATCAATTAGTTGTAAACATCACTTGCACTCGGACCAGGCAGGGTGATGTGTTTTCTCAGGATCCTGGAAGATTAATATAATGTCTAGAAACATAAACCAGTTGGCACGGTACATGCTAGAACATTCTTTTCTGTTGTTGTCGTTGAGACAAGTCTTGCTCTGTCGCCCAGGCTGGAGTGCAGTGGTGGAATCATAGCTCCCTGCAGCCCCAATCTCCTGGGCTCAAGCAATCCTCTTGCCTCAGCCTCCAGAGTAGCTGGGACTACAGGCATAAGCCACTGCACCCATCCTGGAGAATCCTTTTAACTGTTTTCCCCAAACATTTATTGACCAATTATGCTCTTTCATTAACAACAGGAAAGCCTCGTTACTTGGTAGTTAATTAACAATCAACCTCCTTGTATAATTTCTTTCTTTTTTTTTTTCTTTGAGATGGAGTCTTGCTCTGATGCCCAGGCTAGAGTGCAATGGCGCAATCTTGGCTCACTGCAAACTCTGCTTCCTGAGTTCAAGCAATTCTCCTGCCTCAGCCTCCAGAGCAGCTGGGACTACAGGTGCGCACCACTGTGCCAAGCTAATTTTTGTATTTTTAGTAGAGACGGGGTTTCACCATATTGGCCAGGCTGATTTCAAACTCCTGACCTCATGATCCACCTGCCTCAGCCTCTCAAAGTGCTGGGATTACAGGCGTGAGCCACTGTACCGGCCCTTGTATTATTTATTGACCTCATTACAAGGACAAGTAATGAACTTTCTCCCAGGTCCTCCAATCTGAGGTGACCCAGCACTAGGTTGGCTGGGGAAGCTGAGAGAAAAGAAAGGCAAGTCCCCTTAGGGGAACTGTTTCTTCAGAAAGACCTGGGAGCCAGCGGTGTGGGAGTGGAATCAGGGCTCTCCTTGTTCTGTGGACTGGCCCCACCTCTGCTCCTGCTTTCCCTATTGCCATTATTGCCTCTGGTCCTGCAGCCCAGCGCTGCTGGGGTTCCCAGCAGCTTGAACTCCACCTCCCGGGTTCGAGCGATTCCTGTGCCTTAGCCTCCTGAAGTAGCTGGGATTACAGGTGCCTGCCACCAGGCCTGGCTAATTTTTGTATTTTTTTGTAGAAACAGGGTTTCATCATGTTGGCCAGGCTGGTCTCGAACTCTCAACCTCAAGTGATCTCCCCGCCTTGACCTCCCAAAGTGCTGAGATTACAGGTGCAAGCCACCTCATTGGACCCACTATTTATTTTCTGAAGTTGTTCTTGATGACATTCTATATTTCTGCCTGTTTCCAGACGGCATGGACACCCTGTATAGTTAGCTAGGGTGTAACTCAAATACTGCAGGAATGGAGCTGTTTTCAGTCTTGCTATTTATAGGATCCCTGTGGGTTACCTGACTCCAAGCTACTCAGTTTCAGGACTTCTAAGTCATAGATTCATTCATTAGGCAAACATTTTTGAATGCCATCTGTGCTTCATGACAGCATTGCAGGTAGGCGGAGGAAAGCAACTGCTGTTGATTATCAACCTCGTAGGGGGCACTCACTCCCAGACAAATTCTGTGTCTTATTTTTGTTGTTACTGTGGTGCTTCTTTTTTTTTTTTTTCCTTTTTTTCTGGAGACAGAGTTTCACTTTTGTTGCCCAGACTGGACTACAGTGGTGTGATCTAGGCTCACTGCAACCTCCGCTTCTCAGGTTCAAGTGATTCTCCTGCCTCAGCCTCCCAAGTAGCTGGGATTACATGCATGCACCACCACGCCCAGATAATTTTTATTTTTTTATTTTTAGTAGAGATGGGATTTCACCATGTTGGCCAGGCTGGTCTCAAACACCTGACCTCAAGTGATCCACCCGCCTCGGCCTCCCAAAGTGCTGGGATTACAGGCATGAGCCACCATGCCTGACCATCGCTGTTGTGATTTTTGTTCGTTTTGGTTTTGAGATGGAGTCTCTCTCTGTCATCCAGCCTGGAGTGTAGTGGCACAATCTCGGCTCACTGCAATCTCTGCCTCTCAGGTTCAAGTGATTCCCCAGCCTCAGCCTCCCAAGTAGCTGGGACTACAGGCGCGTGCCACCACATCTGGCTAATTTTTTTTTTTTAATTTTTATTAGACACAGGGTTTCACCATGTTGGCCAGGCTGGTCTCGAACTCCTGACCTCAGGTGATCTGCCTGCCTCGGCCTCCCAAAGTGCTGGGATTACAGGCATGAGCCACTGCGCCTGGCCATTGCTGTTGTGTTTTTGAGACACAGGGTCCCTCTATGTTGCCCAGGCTGGTCTTGAGCTCTCAGGCTCCAGCGACCATCCTGCCTCAGCTTCCCAAGTAGCCAGGATTACAGACACGAGACACCTCCCCTGGCTTCAAAGTCTGGTTCTTATCAGTTCGTCTAACATAATCATATGCTTCATTCTTCTGACAGGGAGGAATTAGTGAAACTTTCCATCACTTCAGTGACTGTGTTACCCTGACTGGCTGAATGTGTGTAATTGTTCAACCATGAGTCTAGCAGCTTTGTCATAAGAAACAACAAACCACTGACAACTCATCTGGAAAATGCTCTGTTTAAGTTATTTCCACGGCACAAGGAATCTCCAGCAATGTGCCCCTGAACGTCTTTCTTTACCCGATTCCTTAAGCTAGTCTCTGAAAAACAAAAATCACCTGAACTGCTCTATGTCTCTAGAAGCAACTGGTGCTTAGAAGGACACAATAGAGGCCAGACGTGGTAGCTCACGCCTGTAATCCTAGCACTTTAGGAGGCCTAGGTGGGTGGATCATTTGAGGTCAGGAGTTCAAAACCAGCCTGGGCAAGTTGGTGAAACCCCGTCTCTACTAAAAATACAAAAATTAGGCTGGGCGTGGTGGCTCATGCCTGTAATCCCAGCACTTGGAAGGCTGAGACGGGCAGATCACCTGAGGTCGGGAGTTCGAGACAAGACCAGCCTGACCAACATAGAGAAATCCCGTCTCTACTTAAAATACAAAATTAGCCGGGTGTGGTGGCTCATGCCTGTAGTCCCAGCTACTTGCGAGGCTGTAGCAGGAGAATCGCTTTAACCCGGGAGGCAGAGGTTGCGGTGAGTCGAGATCGCACCACTGCACTCCAGCCTGGGCAACAAGAGCAAAACTCCATCTCAAAAAAAAAAAAAAAAAAAAAATTAGCCAGGTGAGGTGGTTGACACCTGTAATTCCAGCTACTCGGGAGGTGGGGAGCCCGGAAGGTGGAGGTTGCAGTGAGCAGAGATCGCGCCATTGCACTCCAGCCTGGGCAACAAAGTGGGACTCCGTCTGTTAAAAAAAAAAAAAAAAGACATGATACAGAAACATAAGAGATTTTCACTAATAGCAGTGCAGCTATAGAGACAGGAAACAATTTTTCAGTCAGCTCTGGATCATGGTCCCAGAATTACCTCCAGGTTCCACCACGGCAGCCCCACCAGACTGCTGTAAGTAGCTAATGTTACCTTGGTTACTTTCCAGGATGACCCTCACTCAAGAGCTCATGGCCATTATTACTTATTTCTTTTCCTTAATTATAATCTCTAGACTTCTAACCTAGCAAAGGACCTATGAGTCAGATTTAAGGAGAAACTAATTTAGGTCTGAAGGCTGAGTGTGCTAGGGGATTCTTTTTTTTCCTTCTTGCTCTTTTCCTTTTTTTCTTGCTCTGTCACCCTGGCTGTAATGCAATGGCACGATCACATTTCACTGCAGCCTCGACCTCCCAGGCTCAGGTGATCCTCCTACCTCAGCCTCTTGAGTAGCTGGGACCACAGGTGTCTGCCACTACATCTGGCTAATTTTTAAATTTTTTATAGAGATGTGGTCTCCTTATGATGCCCAGGGTGGTTTCGAACTCCTGGCTCAAGGGATCCTCCCACTCCCGGCCTGAAGGCTGGTTTCTTTAAGCAATAGTATTTCAGATAAATAAAAACTCTTGGCCAGGCACAGTGACTCACACCTGTAATCCAAGCACTTTGGGAGGCCAAAGCAGAGGGATCACTTGAGGTCAGGAGTTTGAGACCAGCCTGGCAAACATGGTGAAACCCTGGTTCTACTAAAAATGCAAAACTTAGCCGGGCGTGGTGGCGCACGCCTGTAATCCCAGCTACTTGGGAGGCTGAGGCAGGAGAATTGCTTGTACCCAGGATTCAGAGGTTGCAGTGAGCCGAGATCACGTCACTGCACTCCAGCCTGGGCAACAGAGTGAGACTCTATCTAAAAAAAAAAAAAAGCCCCAAGGAACAAGACTGAGAACCCAAAACAAAAATGAAAATCCCTTCTTCAACTCCGAACACAGTGTTAGGCACCCTATGTGAGGTAACGACGTGAGGTAAGTGAATTAACTGAATAAGTGACTTCCAGCACTCTCGCTAGGCAAAAATGTGAATTTACAACATAGGTTATTACTTACTTTATAAAAGAATCACCCCAGGCTTGCTTTATTTTATTCTACTTGTTTGTTGTGTAGAGACAGAGTCTTACCGTGTTGCCCAGACTGGTCTCGAACTCCTGGGCTCAAGTGATCCTCTCATCTCCCAAAATGCTGGGATTACAGGCATGAGGCACCAGGCTGGTCCTTGGGCTTACTTTTGAGGGTAATTTTAGAGAAGTTAAAAATAGAGAAATGTAAGTTGTATATAAATTTAAAAATGTATAATTTTTATAGGATTTCAGTTACATGCAAGTTTCTGGAGTCCCCAGCATGTCCACTGTGTAGACTAAGACATGCCTTTATGCAGATGTTTGTTAATTATGAATGGTTTTTATTCAGACATGGTCATTTTTTCCTGAAATTATTCAGAAAATTGGTGCGTGCTAGGGGGACTTTGGGATGAGTCACAATTGTTAAAACTTTTACAAGACAGAAATTTTGACTTAGGCCGGGCACGGTGGCTCATGCCTGTAATCCCAGCACTTTGGGAGGCCAAAGCAGGTGGATCACCTGAGGTCAGGAACTTGAGACCAGCCTGGACAACATGGTGAAACCCCGTCTCTACTAAAGATTCAAAAATTAGCCAGGCGTGGTGGTAGGCACCTGCAGTTCCCAGCTACTCAGGAGGCTGAGGCACAAGAATTGCTTGAACTCAGAAAGTGGAGGTTGCAGTGAGCCGAGATCGCACCACTGCACTCCAGCCTGGGTGACAAGAGCGAAACTCCATCTCAAAAAAGAAAAAAAAGAAAAATTTTGACTGAAATGGGGGGCGAGGGGAAGGAATCTTTTCTTTTTAAAGAGCCACCAAATGTTTACCTGCTGCCACTCAATCTCATGGACTCTGAACTAGTTACTGCCTGGAAATTAAGCTGTTGCGACATCTCCGGGTCTGCTACACAGGCAAAGAAAAGCAGAGTCATCTTCTATTGAATAGCACCTGTCAGAGGGTTGCCAAAACTCTGGGGAAAATTCTCAGGCAATGTTAACCTTGCAGTCAACAGCTACAGTCCTGACCGGCTTCCACACAGGGCTTCAGTAAAACCTGAAATGTGCTATATTACCTATCAGATTGCAAACGTTCCTCTCCCACTTTCCGAAAAGATAACAGCCAACAATTATTCATTGCAAGAGAATGTAAGGAAGTGAGTATTCTCATAAATTGGTGGTAGGAGTCAACTTCGTGGAGAATTGTTTTTCAATACAAAATCCTTAAATAAAAGTGTTTATACTCTTTCATTCGAAAAACTTCACTTCTGGTCAGATATGGTGGTTCATGCCTATAATCCCAACACTTTGGGAAGCCGAGGCAGGTGGATCGCTTGAGGCCGGGAGTTTGAGACCAGCCTGGCCAACATGGCAAAACCCCATCTCTACAAAAAATACAAAAATTAGCCAGGTGTGATGGCATGCACCTGTGATCCCAGTTACTTGGGAGGCTGAAGCAGGAGAATCACTTGAGCCCAGGAGGCTGAGGTTGCAGTGAGCCCAGATCGCACCACTGCACTCCAGCCTGGGCGACAGAGTGAAACTCTGTCTCAAAACATCCCGAAAAACAAAAACAAAAACCCCCTCCACTTCTAGAATTGTACTAAAAGAAAACAAAGAAATATTCTTTAAAGTGTACGTAAAGCTGGGGATGATGGTTCATGCCTGTAGATACCAGCTATAAGAAGGGCTGAGGCAGGAGGATCACTGGACCTCAGGAGTTCAAGGCCAGCCTGGGCAACTGAGACCGCAATCTCTTTTTAAAAAATGTATGTAAGAGGATATTTTTCCCAACGTTATTTATAATAGCAATATATACCAAAAAGCAATATAAAATAAGGCACTGAAATGATTGAATACTATGAATTCATCTAAGTCGTTAAAGTTGTAGAAGGATATTTAATGACCTGGGAAATGGTTCATGAAATCTTAAATAGAAGCAGATCACAAAGGAGCATCTTCCCCAGGTTTAGAAGGATAACGTGTGTTTACATGTGCACAGAAAAAGGACTGGAAGGAAACACACAAAAATATTGACATGGTTATCTCTGGAAGGGTGGAATCAGGGCTGCTTTTAAATAATTAATTAATTAATTAATTAATTTTGAGAAGGGGTCTCACTCTATCACCCAGGCTGGAATGCTGTGGTGCCATTTTCACTCACCGCAACCTCTGCTTCCCAGGCTCAAGTGATCTTCTCACCTCAGCCTCCCAAGTAGCTGGGATTACAGGCGTGCACCACCACACTGGCTAATTTTTTGTATTTTTGGTAGAGTTGGGGTTTCACCATGTTGCTCAGGCTGGACTCGAATCCCTGAGCTCAGGTGATCCACCTGCCTGGGCTTTCTAAAGTGCCAGGATCACAGGTGTGAGCCACCGCGCCCAGCTAGTGCTGATTTTATAGTCTTCTTGGTGCTCATTTTATTTTCCAACTTTCCAATGAACGTGAATTACCTTTGTCATCAGGAAGAAACATATTCTGACAAAATAATAATTCCATAGGGCCACTTGTTCTCCTTTCCTGAAGCTCAGTTGTGTCACAAACGCCTTTGAGAATGTGATGAGAATTGTGAACCTTCTTCCCAGAAGTGCCAGTATATATCTTATCAGATTTGACCTATAATTTCTGGGGATTCACGACCTAGGGGTTCACATGTTCTGAGTTCAGAACTGTTCATCCGCAGTCTGGGTGGCTTCCAACCTATATGTACATTTGGTTGGCTCTTGGCACCTGCTCCAGCAGTCCTGGGGTCCCTGACAATCTCCCCACCACACCCAGCCCTTTGGCCACTCCAAGAGCAGGTGGGGCCTGTCCTCAGCATATCAATGGACTCAAGCAGGTACTGTGATGTGCCCAAGTTGAGTCTCTCAGGATGACATCAACTACTGAGAAGAGGCTGGCATGGTGGCTCACGCCTGTAATCTCAGCACTTTGGGAGGCCAAGGGGGTGGATCACAAGGTCAGGAATTTGAGAGCAGCCTGACCAACATGGTGAAACTCTGTCTCTACTAAAAATACAAAAATTAGCTGGGCGTGGTGATGGGCACCTGTAATCCCAGCTACTCAGGAGGCTGAGGCAGGAGAATCACTTGAACCCGGGAGGTGGAGGTTGCAGTGAGCCACAATCCCACAACTGCACTCCGGCCTGGGTGACAGAGCGAGACTCCATCTCAAAAAAAAAAAAAAAAAAAAAAAAAAACCTGAGACGAGTGGGTGGAGAAGATCGCTGTGTTCTGGAATCCTGCCCTCAAAGCAGGTATGAAAAGTGAACATTGCAGGCCACTTCTGTAGTTTCCTAATGACCTTTGGCCACTTGATGCTCCCCAGGAGACTGGGGACTATGTACTCAGATGACTGTTATTTGGATACAGCTAGCAGTATGCTAGGGACTTTGAAAATTAATAGCAGGCAGTCATCATCGAGAAACCTGACTCAATACAGGAAGAGAATGATGAGAGCAGAGAGTAATGACTGAGGACTTGAGAACCACAGTCACGGGGTGACTGTCGGAAGCTAGGATTCAGAGACTTGGTGGCAGAAATGAAAAGGGAAGTAGAGTTTCAAACCTTAGTCCCACTGGACCCAAGATTATGACCTTCAAGGAAAGTCAGAGGCCTCATATACGTGCCCGAACTGAGGCTGGGGAAAGGTCTTAGGGCTGATTTGTGAAGACTTTTATCATTGTTCTCACCTGTGAACTGAAAGCTGGCTGCTCATATGGCCGATGATGGAAAGATCACGAAAGTTTCTAAACCAAAAAGCTACTAGATCTGAGTTGACTCAGAGAAAGATAAGACCCCATGGAGGTCAGAGGGGTACCAGATAGGAGGCTGTTGGAGGGATGGCACGTGAGCTGAGGTAGTGGGGCTGGAGACTCGTTCAAGCTGTAGAACCCAGAGGATCAGGAGAGATGGAATTGGAGGGGGAGGGTGGAGGGGCAGGAGTCCTTACGAGAGAGCGTCTCTGAGGTGGCTAGTCTGGGAGGTTGAGTGACGCCATTCACCGAGACCACAAATACATGAGGCAGAGCTCTGAGGGACGACATAATGAGCTATCATGGGTTTATTAATGTGAGGAGCCTGAAGACGTCCCAGTGGAAATGTCAGGCAGGTATTAGGAAATAGGGATCAGCAGTTACTAAGTAGCCAGATGACTCTGCTGCTAAAACTGAGGCTGCATTTATAGCCAAGTAGTATTCAGGCAGAGGCAATCATCGACTATTTGCCAGTCAGGTCTTTTGGGGAGTGTGCCTCATTGGCTTCGCTGGCAGTGGGCAGGGAGTGCAGTGGGCAGGGAGTGGGAATATTTTAACACTGACGTTAGTAACCCAGCTCAGAACAGGACCAGAGGGGTGGACCTGAATGGCAGGAAAACTGGAACTTGTGTTACAGACACTAAAAAAACTAGGTGTCAGTATTTTTGGGAAGAGGAACTCTGGATGGAATGATCAGTGTGTAACAGGATATAAAAATGGAAGCTTCTGCAGAGACACTGAGCTACGATAAACATGAAATTTCAGAGTCAGGTGCCAAATCGCCATATATAGATTTACAAAAGAAACAGTTTCCGGGCCTGTTCAGTGACTCTGGAGGGTCTCACCCAGATCAAAGATAGGAAAGGTCAGAGAGCGAGAAAGGGGAAGAGATTTAGGGGGAAGGGGTACTAGCTGTAGTGTCTGAGACCCCACCCAAGCCCTGAAAATGAAAGGTTATATGGGGAAGGATGTATGTGGGAAGGTGTTACCTCTTAACCAAAGGCTAATGAGGGATCCGTCTGAGCCTGTCTCCTCACCCTCACTCTCCCTACCCTGGCCCCCAAAGCAGGGCTTCTTTATAGGTAGTTGATTTCTTGGGATGGTCCCGAGGAACAGGAGTGACAGGTACAAGTGAAATGGAGGAGGGAAAACTGATCCAAGCCCCTCATTATTGTAGGTAACTGGGGCTTGCTATCACTGGAGACTTTCCAAGCCATGTAAATGACTCTCAGAATTCTCTGCCCAAAGGGTAGAACAGGAAAGTATTCATCTATGGCTCCCAGCCCCACTCAGCCAAGGGTTGCCCTCGGGGTGTTTGCACAGGCTTCAGAATGCTGAGGTGGAGTCTCCCAACCCAGACAGCCACAAAGAAGCCCGAGGGCCAGCGTGAGAGTAGCTCCGTCCCTGAGGGAGGTGCTGCTGTCTAGAAGCACGGGGGACCCTGTCAGACCCACGCTTGAGAAGACTAAAGCAGGCTATGGTGAACTAGAATGGAGTCGATTCCCACCGGGGACTTCTAAAGGGTAAATGAAGGGCCGGGCATGGTGGCTCACGCCTGTAATCCCAGCACTTTGGGAGGCTGAGGTGGGCGGATCAGGTTCAAGGGTGACCTTGAAGTCAGGAGTTCAAGACCAGCTTTGCCAACATGCTGAAACCCTGTCTTTACCAAAAACACAAAAATTAGCCAGGATTACATGCGTGGTGGCACACATATGTAATCCCAGCTACCAGGGAGCCTGAGGCAGGAGAATCGCTTGAACCCGGGAGGCGGAGGTTGCAGTGAGCTGAGATTGTGCCACTGCACTCCAGCCTAGGTGACAAGAGTGAGACTCTGTCTCAAAAAAAAGAAGAAGAAGAAAACATACAGGCCACAATCAGCCAGAGAGGTCCTCAAGCTGAATTCTAGTGGCTTAGCTTGGGTGTGACAATCCACAGAACTAGGTTTTCTGTTTTTTCTTTTTCCTACACAGCTTAGACCAGTGCCAGACAGCTTCCTTTGTAGTCCAGTAGCTCCAGCACATGCACATACTTTCCAATGGGCGCTTCAAGCCAGGATCTTTTTGGCTTTAATCATTTCAGGTTGGATGGAGGAAAGAAATAGGTATGAGGCTTGGTCTCTGCCTTGGGGAGAAACATATGCATCATCACTACAGTGTGTTCTGAGTGTCACAACCCAGAGAAAAACAAACCGCAGACCTACCCCACCTTCTGTCTCAAGTCAGCCTTCTTAAAAGTAGAGCCAGGGACATGGGTTCTTGCACAAGTGGCAATTAGTGAGTGGGGGTGCTCTTAGCAGGAAGCTGTAAGGAGAGAAGAGGAGAGAAGAAGCCTAGCAAGGATGTGGTTCCGGGAGTGTAGCCTCAGGCCTGATCCCACGGGGAGGGGAGCTCTGGAGCAGGCACAGGACCTCAGAATCTGTTCTTCGCAGAAGCCAGGAAAAGGAGACTGTATGTCTCTATACCAATCAGTGCTTGAAGATGCCTAGATCCGGCCGGGCGCGGTGGCTCATGCCTATAATCCCAGCACTTTGGGAGGCTGAGGCAGGCAGATCACAAGGTCAGGAGATTGAGATCATCCTGCCTAACACAGTGAAACCCTGTCTCTATTAAAAATACAAAAAGTTAGCTGGGCGTGGTGGCACGCGCCTGTAGTCCCAGCTACTTGGGAGGCTGAGGCAGGAGAATCACTTGAACCTGGGAGGCGGAGGTTGCAGTGAGCCGAGATCACACCACTGCACTCCAGCCTGGGTGACAGAAAGAGACTCTGTTTAAAAAAAAAAAAAAGACAAAGAAAGAAAATGCCTAGCTCCAGAGCACCTCAGGTCTGAGTGGCACCAATTATCTGAGGGCATGAGGGCAAACCTCTGTAGAGGGTCGCAGGTGTGAACCATCAGCAACAGCCACTGGAGTAGTTAAGGGACTGGCAGGCGGAACTGGTGAAAGAGGCCCCAAGTTACCTGGGCGGTGCTCCCAGAGTCTCTGTGGGCACACAGTGTGCATGCAATATGGGCGTATGGTCCCAGTGGGCATACAGTCTGAGTCATGTGTTCAAAAAGCAGATGGAAGCTTTTGGGGAAGGAAGCTGGGAGAGAGAGGGCATCCCAGGGCTGTGCGGTGGAGCCCGCGAAGATCCTTTCCGACCTTGTGCATTTCCAGGCATCCGCCTATCCCAGGCACCCTCCTCTGGGCCCTTCTGGTTTACTTCTTCCATCACGTAGAATTCCCTTTCCACAAACTCCTTTCTCCTCTCTTCTCAACATCATCCCAACTTCAACTCCTCTTCTTTTTTTTTTTTTTTTTTTTTTTTTGTAGACTCAGGATCACTCTGTCACCCAGGCTGGAGTGCAATGGGGCGATCTCAGCTGACTGCAACCTCCGCCTCCCAGGTTGAATCAATTCTCCTGCCTCAGCCTCCCAAGTAGCTGGGACTACAGGCAAGC
>NW_022437065.1:3987541-3988133 GCF_009761245.1 Sapajus apella | reverse complement strand
TATTTTTAGTAGAGACAGGGTTGCTCCATGTTGGCCAGGCTGGTCTCAAACTCCTGACCTCAGGTGATTCACCTGCCTCGGCTTCCCAAAGTGCTGTGATTACAGGTGTGAGCCACTGCACCTGGCCCCAGCTTCCCTTTCTTTCTCTCCTTTTCCTTTCAGTTGGCCAAGTGGCTGGAAGTCCACGTACAATGGGCGTGCCATCCTGGAACATCTCTCTTCTCTGTCTTGGACTCAGCTCTACGGTGAATGTAGCGTGCCCAGGAAAGCAGCTGTACATATTTATGCACACATTTTTATTTGAACATTTTCAAACTTTTTTTTTTTAGACAGGGAGGGTCTCACTTTGTCACCCACGCTGGAGCGTGGTGACACAATCACAGCTCACTTCAGCCTTGACCTTCTGGGCTCAAGTGATCCTCCAAACTCAGCCTCCCAAGTAACTGGGACCACAGGTGCGTGCCACCACACCTGGCTAGTTTTTGTGTTTGTTTTTTTGTTTTGTTTTGTTTTATTTTGATACAGATGTGGTTTCACCATGTTGCCCAGGCTGGTCTTGAACTCTTTTTTTTTTTTTTTTTTTTTTTTTTTT
>NW_022437065.1:3967297-3987441 GCF_009761245.1 Sapajus apella | reverse complement strand
TTTTTTTTTTTGAGACGGAGTTTCACTCTTGTTACCCAGGCTGGAGTACAATAGCGCGATCTCGGCTCACCACAACCTCCGCCTCCTGGGTTCAGGCAATTCTCCTGCCTCAACCTCCTGAGTAGCTGGGATTACAGGCACGCACCACCATGCCTGGCTAATGTTTTGTATTTTTAGTAGAGACGGGGTTTCACCATGTTGACCAGGATGGTCTCGATCTCTTGACCTCGTGATCCACCCGCCTCGGCCTCCCAAAGTGCTGGGATTACAGGCTTGAGCCACCACGCCCGGCTTCGTCTTGAAATCAAGTAAACTACCCACCTCGACCTCCTAAAGTGCTGGGATTATAGGCGTGAGCCACCAAGCCCAGCCTTTAAAACTTTTTATTATGGAAATTTTCAACATATATCCAAGTAGAGAAAACAGTAAAATAAACCCCATTTCAAAAACTGATGGCTGGCCCAGTGCAGTCACTCACACCTGTAATCTCAGCACCTTGGGAGGCCGAGGAGGGAGGATTGCTTGATCCCAGGAGTTCGAGACCAGCGTGGGCATCATAGCGAGATCCCCATCTCTACAAGAATAAAAGTTAGCTGGGCATGGTGGCATGCACCTCTGGTCCCAGCTACTTGGGAGGCTGACGCAGGAGGATCACTTGAACCCAGTAGGTCAAGGCTGCAGTGAGCTGTGATCACACCACTGCACTCCAGCCCTGGTGACAGAACAAGACCCTGTCGCAAAACGAAAACAAAACAAAAACTGATGGCTAATCTTGTTGCCTTTATACTTTCACCCACTCCCCCATGCCCAGAATACTTTGCAGCAAATCCCAGATATCATATCATTTCATTCGTAGATTTTTTCAGAGATATCTCTCAGCACTAAGGACTTTTATAAAAGAAGATAACCACAGTACCGTTAATACCTACCATAACAATAATTCTTTTTTTTTTTTTTTTGGCTTCTTACTTATAGAACAATAATTATTTCATATCAAGTATCTATGTTCACATTTTCCCAATTGTCTTATACTTTTTTTTTCTTTTTTTAGACAGAATCTCACTTTGTCGCCCAGGCTGGAATGCAGTGGCGTGATCTCGGCTAACTGCAACCTCTGCCCCCCGAGTTCAAGTGATTCTCCTGCCTCAGCCTCCGAGTAGCTGGAATTACAGGCATCCACCACCACACTGTGTAGTAAAAAGCTAAATATTAATTTTTTTTTGAGACAGAGTTTTGCTCTGTGGCCCAGGCTGGAGTGCAATGGCACAATCTTGGCTCACTGCAACCTCCAGCTCCCAGGTTCAAGCGATTCTCCTGCCTCAGCCTCCCAAATAGCTGGGATTAGAGGCACGTGCCACCACGCCCAGCTAATTTTGTATTTTTAGTAGAGATGGGTTCCACCATGTTGTCCAGGCTGGTCTCAGACCCCTGACCTCAGGTGATCCACCCACCTCCGCCTTCCAAAGTGCTGAGATTACAGGCGTGAGCCACCGCACCCAGCCCGAAAAGTTAAATATTAAATTTAAACTCAATTGAACATGGACACAAACAATGGTCACCAAATCCCAGAACAGTCGAAGAAATCTCTATTTCAATCTATTCCTATATGTTAGTTACTGAAAAACAACAGTCGCAAAAACAAGTTGACCTTTTCGTGTTCCTTGAGCCCAGTCGTGAAGGGCCCTCGTGACTGGGCCTCATGCCTAACAACTCGTTACAAAAAAGAGCTAGGGCCAGGCACGGTGGCACGTGCCTGTAGTCCCAGCTACTCAGGAGGCTGAAGTGGAAGCATCGCTTGAGCCCAGGAGTCCTGGGCTGTAGGGTGCTGTGCAGATCGGGGGTCTGCACTAAGTTCACCATCAATATGGTGACCTCCCGGGAGCGGGGGACCACCAGGTTGCCTAAGGAGGGGTGAACCAGCCCAGGTCAGAAACTGAGCAGGTCAAAACCCCCGTGCTGATCAGTAGTGAGATCGCGCCTGTGAATAGTCACTGCACTCCAGCCTGGGCAACATAGCAAGGCCCTGTCTCTAAAATATATATATATTAAAAAAAAAAAAAAAAAAAAAAAAAAGACAAAAAGAGCTAGGGTCCCAGACTGTGGGAAGCTTCATGAGACCTCTCCTAGTCTGTGCATGGACAAGTGGCCGACTCTGGAGCCCAGGCTGTTGCTTCCTGGTCTGGTGGTGAATCCTCCATAGTCCAGTGAGTATAAAGATATATATATATATATATATATTTTTTTTTTTTTTTCTTTTCTCCCCTTCCCATTGCAATTTGCTTATATCATTTGCTTATTATATCTGCATTACCGTTTACATGGGATAAAGGTTGTTTACCCTTGAAGGTATTATTATGTGTGTGTCTTTTCTTCCCCCCTTGAGTGTTTCCTGCACAGAATGCACACCCAGCTAATTTTTGTATTTCTAGTAGAGACGGGGTTTCACCATGTTGGCCAGGCTGGCCTCGTGATTCACTCACCTCAGCCTCCCAAAGTGCTGGGATTACAGGCATGAGCCATCATGCCCAGTCTGCTTTTCTACTTTTTGGAACCATTTACATTAGGTAGGATTTCCTATTTTTTGAAGATTAGGTAAAATACATCCATGAAATTGTCTGAACCTGGTTCCCTTCCTTCCTTCCTCCTTCCCTCTCTCCCTTCCTTCCTTTCTTCCTTTCTTTTTTCTTTCTTTTGTGGAGGTAGGTGGGAGCCTTGGGAGAGATTTTTGGCTTTCTGTTTTGTATTTTTTAAAAGGGTTATTGGTTTATTCTGATATCCCATTTCTTAACTGATTTAGTTCTTGTACATCTAGAAGATTGTCTCTTTCTTCTAGTTTTCCAAATTAATTGGCACAAAGCTGTTCACAGCAATTTCATGCGATTTTTCAGATCCCTTCATTCAGTACATTTTCCTCTCCACCATGCTGACTATTGTCCAGTCTTGTGCCACAAGGCCTGCACAATGACTTTTTTTTTTTTTTGAGACAGAGTTTCGCTTTTGTTGCCCAGGCTGGAGTGTAATGGTGCAATCTTGGCTCACCGCAACCTTTGCTTCCTGTGTTCAAGCAATTCTCCTGTCTTGGCCTCCTGAGTAGCTGGGATTACAGGCATGCGCCACTACGCCCGGCTAATTTTGTGTTTTTAGTAGAGGTGGGGTTTCTTCATGTTGGTCAGGCTGGTCTCGAACACCCTCCTCAGCCTCCCAAAGTGCTGGGATTACACGCATGAGCCACCGCACCCAGCCTGCACAATGACTTTGTAATCATTATTCTGAACGCCAGCTGCAAATGTGCGGTAAATGTATATTGTCAATTTATTGATAAGACAGGGAGAATTAACCAGATATGTAGAGAAAGCTTCAGTTCGTAGGGCTTGCAAAGGGCATTTAGTTTAGCTTACTCCCCTGCCCCAACACAAATCTGCATAAAATACTGCTTGGTTTTGTCACTGCCTTGCTTAAGAATGTCCCCGCTAGCACAGAGTCTAAATTGCTTGACCTGGCTTTCAGGATCCTATGGAGTCAAGTCCTCCATAAATGACTGTGCCCAGTATCAAACGTGGAAGCAGAGAGAATGCCAGAGACAAGGCACCTTACAAGGGGTGCCTACCATTAGTTGGAAAGTCAAAATAACATGAAGTAAATCTCATGCTAATCTGCAAAGTACTGCTGTAGATACAAGCAGCAGGGAGTGGTTGGGTGAGGGGAGAGCTGGCCTACTCCCAGGGGCCAGGAAGGGAATGGCCAGGCGGGAAGGAGCACAGAGACAGTTTTAGGCAACGGAAACTGCCAGGAGAAAGACAAAATCAGTGGACAAAGGTGCAGAAGCAAAAAGCACCGCAGGATCCAGAGTGTGAGAGGCCTGCCTGCTGGGCTCCTCTGTGTCAATCAGAAACTAAAACCATCCAAAGAATTTTTGGGAGTGAGAAACAAGGTTCACTGATATTCTTTCATTTAAGAATACATTCTTGCCAGGTGTGATGGCTCACATCTATAATCCCAGCACTTTGGGAGGGCGAGGGGGGTGGATTGTTTGAGCCCAGGAGTTTGAGACCAGCCTGACCAACACGGCAAAGCCTCATCTCTACTAAAATACAAAAATTAACCAGACATGGTGGCGGACGCCTGTAACCCCAGCTGCGAGGGAGGCTGGAGCAGGAGAATCGCTTGAAGCCAGGAGGCAGAGGTTGCAGTAAGCCGAGATTGCGCCACTGCACTCCAGCCTGGGTGATGGAATGAGACACTGTCTCAAAAAAAAAAAAAAAAAAAAAAGAATATATTTGGGTTGTGGAGACAACTCAAATATCCATCAGTGAATGAATGGGTAAAAAATCTATACAATGGAGTATTATTCAGGCTTAAAAAGGAAGGACTTTTTTTTTTTTTTTTTTTTGAGGTGGGGTCTCACAGTCACCCAGGCTGGAGTACAGTGGTCCAATTATAGCTCACTGTAGCCTGGACCACCCAGGCTCAAGTAATCTTCCCACCTCAGCCTCCTGAGTAGCTGGGGCCACAGGCATGCGCCAACCACACTCAGCTAATTGTATTTTTTTTTTTTTTTGAGACAGAGTTTCACTCTTGTTACCCAGGCTGGAGTGCAATGGCACGATCTCGGCTCACTGCAACCTCCACCTCCTGGGTTCAGGCAATTCTCCTGCCTCAACCTCCTAAGTAGCTGGGATTACAGGCACACGCCACCATGCCTGGCTAATGTTTTGTATTTTTAGTAGAGACGGGGTTTCACCATGTTGACCAGGATGGTCTCAATCTCTTGACCTCGTGATCCACCCGCCTCGGCCTCCCAAAGTGCCGGGATTACAGCCTTGAGCCACCATGCCCGGCAGAATATTTTTAAATTTTTTGTAGAAAATAAATTTTATAGGAAGGAAATTCTGACACATACTACAACATGGGTGAACCTTAGATATTCTACTACGTGGAAGAAGCCAGACACAAAAGGGCACATATTGTGAGTCCACTTATCTGAGGTCTCTAGAATAGTTACATTCATAGAGACAGAAAGTAGAATGGTGGTTACCAGCAGCTAGTGGGGAAGGGAACATAGGGAATTAGTGTTCAAGGGATATGGAATTTCAGTTCGGGAAGATGAAAAAGTTCTAGAGATGGGTGGTGATGATGGTTGCACAACAATGTAAATGCACTGAATGCCACTGAACTGTACGCTTAAACATGGTTAAAACAGTAAATTATATATTTTTTCTATTTTTAATTTTTTTTTTTTTAGATGGAATCTCACTCTGTTGCCCAGGCTGGAGTGCAATGGCACATCTGGGCTCACTGCAACCTCTGTCTCCTGGGTTCAAGTGATTCTTCTGCCTCAGCCTCCTGAGTAGCTGGGATTACAGGTGCACGCCACCACACCCGGCTGATTTTTGTATTTTTAGTATTTTAGCAGAGACAGGGTTTCACCATGTTCGTCAGGTTGGTCTCGAACTCCTAACCTCGTGATCCACCCACCTCGGCCTCCCAAAGTGCTGGGATTACAGGCATGAGCCACTGTGCTGGCCTTTTCATTTTTTTTTTTTTTTTTAAGATGAAGTCTTACTCTGGCGCCCAGGCTGGAATGCAGTGGCACAATCTCGGCTCACTGCAACCTCTGTCCCTCAAGTTCAAGCGATTCTCCCCCCTCAGCCTCCCAAGTAGCTGAGATTACAGGTGTGCGCCACCATGCCTGGCCAATTGTGTGTGTGTGTGTGTGTGTGTGTGTGTGTGTGTGTGTGTATTTTTAGTAGAGACGGGGTTTCACCATGTTGGTCAGGCTGGTCTGGAACTCATAACCTCAAGTGATCTGCCTGCCTCGGCCTCCCAAAATGTTGGGATTACAGGCATGAGCCACTATGCCCACCCTATTTTTAAATATTTTATAAAAATTTATAAAATATTTTAAAGTTGTATATATTTACCAGAACAAAAAATAAACATTACATTCTTATGTATATGAATATTCTTTTTTTTTTTTTGAGATTGAGTCTCACTCTGTTGCCCAGGCTAGAGTGCAGTGGCCCAATATTGGCTCACTGCAACCTCCGCCTCCTGTGTTCAAGCAGTTCTCTTGCTTCAGCCTCCCAAGTAGCTGGGATTACAGGCTCCCATCACCACGCCTGGCTAATTTTTTTGTATTTTTTGTAGAGACAGGGTTTTACTATGTTGGCCAGGCTGGTCTCAAACTCCTGATCTCGTGATCCGCCTGTTTCGGCCTCCCAAAGTGCTGGGATTACAGGCGTGAGGCACCACGCTCTGCCACATGAATATTCTTATATGTCCTGAGGAATATAGACTACACTGAACAGTGGTCATATCTGGAAGGTGAGAGCATAGCAAATATTCTATCATTTCCACATCATTTCTTTCTTTCTTCTTTCTTTTCTTTCTTTCCTTCTTTCTTTCCTTCTTTCTTTCTTTCTTTCTTTCTTTCTTTCTTTTTCTTTCTTTCTTTCTCTTTCTTTCTTTTCTTTCTTTCTTTTAAAGCTATCTCCTATAGAAAAGATCTTTCCATATAGTTTGTGGTTTGTTTGTTTTTTTCTTTTTTTCTGAGCGTGAGTCTCTCCCTGCCGCCCAGGCTGGAGTGCGGTGGCGCGATCTCAGCTAGCTGCATCCTTCGCCGCCCGGGTTCAAGCGATTCTCCTGCCTCAGCCTCCTGAGTAGCTGGAATTACAGCTGCACACCACCACGCCCGGCTAATTTTTGTATTTTTAGTAGAGGTAGGGTTTCGCCATGTTGGCCAGGCTGGTCTCGAACTCCTGACCTCAGATGATCCGCCTGCCTCGACCTCCCAAATTGCTGAGATTTACAGGCATGAGCTTCTGTGCCCGGCCTTTCCACATGGTTTGAATGTCTGACAATAAGCATGTAATCTTGCAATCATAAGATAATTAAAGGTGAAAAAAAACTAAACAGAGGAGGACATCATGTGACAGATAAGCATAAGAAGTATTCGGGCTCTGGGTGAAAGCCACCTCAGCGGAGGGGTTTTTTTCTTTACAGCAGTGGCTCTGCTCTTGCGTAAATCCCTGGGGGTGACTGAGAAGCAGATGAAAGGTCAGGGCTCCGGAGGAAGCTGACTCGCAGGAACCTCTGCCCATTCTCCCCCTTGAGCAAAGGGACTTTGGGGCTGACAGTGAACACAGCAGATGCACCCCTCTTCCAGTCCCACCTCCCGCCTCACACACCTAGGGCCTGGCCAGGGGTCTGAGATGACCAAGGGCACAGCAGCTAAGGCACACACAAGCAGAGGCCCTTGAGAGGCGGGCGCCTTGCTAGAGGGCACAGGCCAGGCCTCATCGGCACAGCAGCCTCCCCACCTCACCAGGGACAGGCCCATCCAGACGTTCTGCCTGACAGGGAGAAGCCAGCACGGTCCAGGGGACTGAGAGGGAACTGGCATCTGAAATGTTTATTTCTCCGCTTTGCTCCCAGGTTGCTAGGGTAGAATCCATAAACCGGCTGACTGGCTTCATTACTGATTAATAAGTTCCAGCTCTATGCCTGACAATCCCAGGCGGCTCCCTGCTCTTCCTGACAGCAGGTTCAAAGCTGTGGCTTTTCCCCAGCCCCAGCTCCTACAGAGCAGTTCACTGGGGCCTCCTTCTCTTCCCAGGCCTGGTGAACTGGCCTTGCCTTCACCTCTGGGTGTGTGTGTGTGTGTGTGTCCATGTGCACATCAGATCCTTCCTGAAGCAGCCTGGCTAAGTGGTCATACACCTTCCCAAGGCTAACCTACCCCTTGAACTCATCCTACTCATCCCCATTTCTTGGGCGTTTCTTGATTTCCCAAGTCTCTCTTACGTTTTCTTTCTGTCTTTCGCCAGACATCATCCTCACAGGCTGTAAATGGAATCCATATCTCCTCTGTCCTTGAAAAAAATCAAACCCAAATCATGTCCTTAGTACAGCCTCTCTCCTTCCTGTGACCCAAGCCACTGACAGCTGTCACATAACTCTTACAAGTCTCCCCAGCACCTCCCAGGCATTCTGTTCTTTAAAAATTAATTTGTATTAAATAGAGATGGTCTCTAGGCTGAACATGGTGGCTCACACCTGTAATTCCAGTACTTTGGGAGGCTGAGGCAGGTGGATCATGAGGTCAGGAGTTCAAGACCAGCCTGACCAATATGGTGACACCCCCGTCTCTACTAAAAATAAAAAAATAAAATAAAAATAAATTAGCCGGGCATGGTAGCATGTGCCTGTAGTCCGAGCTACTCAGAAGGCTGAGGCAGGAGAATCTCTTGAAACCGGCAGGCAGAGGTTGCAGTGAGCTGAGGTCACGCCACTGCATTCCAGTCTGGGTGACAGAGCAAGACTCTGTCTCAAAAAAAAAAAAAAAAAAAAGACATGGTCTCTATTTAATAACATTAAACATAGGGTCTCACTATACTGCCCAGGCTGGTCCTGAGCTCCCAGCCTTAAGCAAGCCTCCTGACTTGGCCTCCTACAGCACTGGGATTACAGGTGTGAGCCACCACATCTAGCCTGATCTGTCACTCTAGATTACATTTGTCTTTTCTATAGTTTCATAGAAATCTAATCATGTAGTATGTGTTCTTTTGTGTCTTGCTTTTTTTGCTCAATGTGTATTTTTTTGACACAGAGTCAGGCTATATCGCCCAGACTGGAGTGCAGGGGCACTATCTTGGCTTACTGCAACCTCCACCTCCTGGGTTCAAGTGACTCTCCTTCCTCAGCCTCCAAGTTGCTGGGATTACAGGCACACGTCACCACACCTGGGTAGTTTTTATATTTTTAGTAGAGACCGGGTTTCACCATGTCGGCCAGGCTGGTCTTGAACTCCTGATCTCAAGTGATCCGCCTGCCTTGGCCTCCCAAAGTGCTGGATTACAGGCAGGAGCACCATGCCCAGCCAATTTTTGTATTTTTTTGTAGAGATGGGATTTCACCATGTTGCCCAGGCTGGTCTCGAACTCCTGGGCTCAAGCAATCTGCCCACCACGACCTCTCCAAGAGGCACTTTCTTTTTTTGAGATGGAGTTTTGCTCTTGTTGCCCAGGATGGAGTGCAGTGTTGTGATCTCAGCTCACTGCAGCCTCCACCTCCCGGATTCAAGCGATTCTCCTGTCTTAGCCTCCCTAGTAGCTGCGATTACAGGTGTCGGCCACCACACCCAGCTAATTTTTTGTATTTTTAGTAGAAATGGGGTTTCACCATGTTGGCCAGGCTGATCTTGAACTCCTGACCTCAGGTGATCCACCTGCCTTGGGCTCCCAAAGTGCTGGGATTACAGGCATGAGCCAATGTGCCACACCCCACCCCACTTTCTTTTTTTCTAAACAGCTTTATAATTTACATAGCACTGGCAGGGTGCAGTGCCTCAAACTTGTAATCCCAGCACTTTGGGAGGGGGAGGCAGGTGGGTCACTTGAGGTCAGGAACTTAAGACCAGCCTGACCAACATGGTGAAACCCTGTCTCTACTAAAAATACAAAAATTAGCCAGGTGTGGTGGTGGGCACCTGTAGTCTCAGCTACTAGGGAGGCTGAAGCAGGAGAATCATTTGAATCTGGGAGACGAGGCTGCAGTGAGCCAAGATAACGCCACTACACTCCAGCCTGGGAGACAGAGCAAGACTCCATCTCAAAAAAAAAAAAAAAAAAAAATTCACACCTCATAATCCACCCATTTAAAGTGTATAATTCTGTAGCTTTTTTTTTTTTTTTTTTTTGGGGGACAAAAGTGAAACTCTTGTTACCCAGGCTGGAGTGCAATGGCGCGATCTCGGCTCACCGCAACCTCCGCCTCCTGGGTTCAGGCAATTCTCCTGCCTCAGCCTCCTGAGTAGCTGGGATTACAGGCACGCGCCACCATGCCCAGCTAATGTTTTGTATTTTTAGTAGAGACGGGGTTTCACCATGTTGACCAGGATGGTCTCGATCTCTTGACCTCGTGATCCACCCGCCTCAGCCTCCCAAAGTGCTGGGATTACAGCCTTGAGCCACCGCGCCCGGCGTAATTCTGTAGTTTTAGTATATTCATGGATATTTGCAACTATCATCACTTCAGTTTCTTTCGTCCCATAAAGTTGCTCAAAATTGTACCCTTGAAATATTATGGAACAACTCTAGTAATCAAATTCTGTCCCCCTCCAGGGTGAATTGCGTTGCTACTGTCCTTGTTTGCTTCTGAACTAATTCTGTGTATTCTTTGTCATGTGTGGCCACTAAAGTCCATTGGGTTAGCTTAGCGGTCAGCTAATAAATGGATTGAGATTTCCTCAAGTGTTTGAAAACAATAAGTCTCGTGGTCTTTGCTGGTCTTTATCGTGGGTTTTTGGAGCACACCTTCAAACTCAGCCAGGCAGCTGACAACCCTACCTTTGCCTTCACGTCCTGCTTGCACAGAGCGTCAAGGTTCCCCATTGAGAGCCCTCCTGCTCTAAATAAAGGAGCTGGGGAGACCAAATTATTGTGCAGGAAGTTTGCTTAGCAAATGATAGACATGCCTAACTGATCTCCTTTCTCCCCTTCTCCCTTATTAACCATCCCCCTATGTTACTGGGGGCAGAATTGCAACCAGACAAGAAAATGATGTTTCCCAGCCTCCCTTGCAGCTGGGTAGGGACAACCTTTGAGATGTAAGTGGAAGTTGGTGGATGGGGTTGCTATGAAAGGCCTTCTGCCCGTGGCCCTTCTCCTACTTCCTGTTTTGAATGTGGGTGTGATGGTAAACTTCCAGCAACCATTTTATGATCTTAAGGATGTGATCTTAAGGATGTCCTGTGGGTTAAAAGGTAGAAAGATAGAAAGAACTGACCTGAGCCTATTGAGATTTTTCTCTGGACTTTTCTTCTATGTGAAAGAGAAATAAATCTCGATCTTTTTTAAATCACTTAATTTATTTTGTGTTTTATGAGCCAACCCTAATCCTAGCTAGTATAGCAAGCACAAAATCAGAGTTGAGGAAGAAGGATAGCCCAGAGCAGCAGTTCATGCAGGCTGGGCTACCAATACAGAGCCCTGGCCATTCTCCAGAGGCCACCTGTGGTAGGCAGCCTTAAAGATGACCCCAAATGGCCAGGCGGGGTGGCTCACACCTATAATCCCAGCACTTTGGGAAGCCGAGGCAGCCAAATCACTTGAGGTCAGGAGTTCGAGACCAGCCTGGCCAACATGATGAAACCACATCTCTACCAAAAATATAAAAACATTAGCCAGGCACCTGTAGTCCCAGCTACTTGGGAGGCTGAGGCAGGAGAATCACTTGGACCCAGGAGGCAGAGGTTGCAGTGAGCCGAGGTCATGCCACTGCACTCCAGCCTGGGCAATAGAGCGAGACTCTGTCTCAAAAAAAAAAAAAAAAAAAAAAAAGAGAGATGGCCCCAAATGATCCTCACACCTCAGTGTTCACTGGTTCAGTAGGCTGACCTGTGTAATCAATAGGAGACTGCAGAAGTGTAACAGCGTGGCTTCTGAAGGTAGCCCGTGACAGACGTTGCACTTTACACTGTAAACCAAAAAGTGTCTGGGACAGGTCTCAATCAACCTAGAAGTTTACTCTGCCAAGGTTAAGGACATGCAATAAACATCAGTCACAGAAACAGTGAGTGAGTGGTCTGTGCCTTTCTCCAGAGATGATTTTGAGGGCTTCGGTATTCAAAGGGGAAAAGCAGGCTGGAGGAGAAAGAGGGAGGGTATGGTCGCATTCCTGAATCCACATCTTGCGAGAGAAACAAAGCAAGTAGAGGCAGAGTCAATTATGTATTAATCTCACACTCAGTAATTGCCACTTTCCATAAGATAAGGTGAACATAGAGTAGCTACCTGTGGAGATGTTTAACCTTTTATCGGTAGCTATCTGCTTAGGAATAAAAGGAAAGGCAGCCTCTTGCATGACTCAGCTTTCAGCTTAATTTTTTTTGTTCTTGGCAGAGTGAATTGGAGTCCCAATGAGTTTTTATTTTCCTTTCCCATCATCTTGCTGTCTCTTGAATCACTTGTTTTGGGGAGAGCCAGCTGCCACGTTGTGAGGACACTCAAGCAGCCCTATAGAGAGACCCATGTGGCAAGGAACTGAGAAATCTCCCACTTTCAGCCTCCTGAATAGCTGGGACTACAGGCGTACGCCACCACCCTCAGTTAATTTTTGTTTGTTTTTGTTTGAGACGAAATCTTGCTCTGTCCCCCAGGCTGGAGTGCAGTGGAGTGATCTCAGCTCCCTGCAACCTCCACCTCCTGGGTTCAAGCAATTCTCCTGCCTCAGCCTCCTGAGTAGCTGGGATTACAAGGGCACGCCACCACGCCTGGCTAATTTTTGTATTTTGAGTAGAGACAGGGTTTCACCATGTTGGCCAGGCTGGTCTTGAACCCCTGGCTTCAAGTGATCTGCCCTCACTCAACCTCCCAGAGTGCTGGGATTATAGGTATGAGCCACCACACCTTATTAGATTTTTTTTTTTCTTTTTTTTTTAGACGAAGTCTCAATCTTGTCACCCAGGCTGGAGTGGAATGGCGTGATCTCTGCTCACTGCAACCTCGGCCTCCCAGGTTCAAGCAATTCTCCTGCCTCAGCCTCCTGAGTAGCTGGGACTTCAGGTGCACACCACCATGCCTGGCTAATTTTTTGTATTTTTATTAGAGACGGGGTTTCACCGTGTTAGCCAGGCTGGTCTTGAACTCCTGACCTCAGGTGATCCACCCGCCTCCACCTCCCAAAGTGCTGGGATTACAAGCATGAGCCGACGCACCTGGCTAATTTTTGTATTTTTTGTAGAGGCGAGGTTTTACCATGTTGGCCAGGCTGGTCTTGAACTCCTGGACTCAACTGATCCACCTGCCTTGGCCTCCCAAAGTGCTAGGATTACAGGCGTGAGCCACTGCGCCTGGTCACGGTTACTCTTTGGTAATCTGCTGAGCTCTGCTGCGATGCCTCTGCCCTGTCTTGCCTGGAATGCCACTCCCTCCCTTCCCTCACCTTTCTAATGGCTTCTTCAAAAGCTAGATTCACTATTCACCTACAGACATTCCCACCACCTCAAAGAAGGTGGGGTGTCACTGCCAAAGTGAAAGAGAGGCTGTACCACCTGCCATTAAGAAAGAGGCACACCAGCCTGGGCAACATATAGCAAAATCTATCTCTACAAAAAATAAAAAATCAGCTGGGTGTGGTAGCATGTACCTGTACTTCCACCTACTCGGGAGGCTGAAGCAGGAGGATTGCTTGAACCCAGGAGGATAAGGCTGCAGTGAGCCGTGTTTGTGCCACTGCACTCCAGCCTGGGCAACAGAGAACCTGCCTCAAAATAAAAAATAAAAAAAAAGAAGAGGCACAATACTTGGTGTCATTGGATTTTGGAGGCAACACACACCCCCCCGCTAATGAGCTACTCTGACCCAATTGCCCAGTAGACCAGAGACTGCCAGTTCTGAGCAACTGACTCTGCAATAGTCCAGGCTTTGGTACAAGCTGCTCTGGCACTTTGGCTGATGGTACTTGAAAAGTCTTTGGCAAATAGCCGGGTGGTGGCTCACGCCTGTAATCCCAGCACTTTGGGAGGCCGAGGCAGGCAGATCACCTGAGGTCAGGAGTTCAAGACCAGCCTGGCCAACATGGCGAAACCCCATCTCTACTAAAAATATAAAAATTAGCTGGTGCAGTGGCAGCTGCCTATAATCCCAGCTACTCCAGAGGCTGAGCCGGGAGAATTGTTTGAACCTGGGAGGTGGAGGTTGCAGTGAGCCGAGATGGCACCCCTGCAGTCCAGCCTGGGTGACAGAGCGAGACTCTGTCTCAAACAAAAAAGAAGAAGAAAAAGGTCTTGGGCAAATAGACTTGGAATCCCCGAAAACCAAGATAAGAGAATCACACACAGACCCCCAGGATCCAAGGCCAGTCGGGCCATCTTCAGCCAATTGTTTTAGCTTCCCATTGAATGCCTGATCATGGAACATCTTCAAAACTTGGTTCACCACTTTCTTTTAGGGACCTTCCCATAGGTAACTACATCCTACACTCTGTGGCCTCAACTGTTTTGGACTGAATGTGTGCTTTATTAAACAGGACTCGTAGCCATTTGCCTTGCTAAGTGACCCACCTGTGTTGACTTTGTCACCCAACTAGTGTGTGATATTGAGCAAGTTAACTAACATCTTAAAATTTAAGAATAAGCCAGGCACACTGAAGCAGGCCCATAGTCCCAGCTACTCCAGGGGACAAGGTGGAAGAATTGCAAGACCCCATCTCTATGAAAATAATAATATAATAATAAAAGTGCTGGGCTGGGTGCAGTGGGTCACACCTGTAATCCTAGCACTTTGGGAGGCTGATGCGGGAAGATGGTTTGAGCCCAGGACTTCAAGACCAGCCTGGACAACATAGTGAGACCCTCATCTCTACAAAAAAAAAATCAAAAATTAGCCAGGTGTGGCACGTGCCACCTGTACTCCCAGCTACTCAGAAGGCTGAGGTGGGAGGATCGCTTGACCCCAGGAGGTTGAGGCTGCAGTGAGCCATGATCATGCCACTGCACTCCAGCCTGGGTGACAGAGTGAGACTCTGTCTAAAAAAAAAAAATACGTTTTTTTAAAAAAAAATAGGTAAATAAGCTGGGCATGGTGGCTCACGCCTGTAATCCCAGCACTTTGAGAGGCCGAGGTGGGCGGATCACAAAGTCAGGAGTTCGAGACCAGCCTGGCCAACATGGTGAAACCCCGTCTCTACTAAAAATACAAAAATTACCTGGGCATGGTGGTGCCCACCTATGTAATCCCAGCTACTTAAGAAGCTGAGGCAGGAGAATCACTTGAACCTAGGAGGTGGAGGTTGCAGTGAGCTGAAATTGTGCCACTGCACTCCAGCCTGGGTGACAGAGTGAGACTCCGTCTAAGATAAATAAATAAATAAATAAATAATTTTAAAAAATAGGTAAATAAATAAAAATGAAGGCCTTAGAAAGGTGCCTGGAGACCAGGCATGGTGGCTTATGCCTGTAATCTCAGCACATTGGGAGGCCAAGGCGAGTGGATCATCTGAGGTCAGGAGTTTGAGGCCAGCCTGGACAACGTGATGAAACCCTATCTCGACTGAAAATACAAAAACTAGCTGTGTGTGGTGACGAATGCCTATAATTCCAGCTACTCAGGAGGCTGAAGCACGAGAATCTCTTGAACCCGGGAGGCGGAGGTTGCAAAGAGCTGAGATCGTACCACTGCACTCCAGCCTGGGCAACAGAGCGGGACTCCATGTCAAAAAAATTATTAAATTAAAAAGAAAGGTGTTTGGAACATAGTCAACAGTCAGTACATTTAAACTGCTGCTGCTGTTACTATGGCTGATGGGAGAGTGTTGCAGAAATAGACTGGGGATTAAGTGAGAGACCTCCGGAGAAATAAGGAGGCGATGAGTATTTGCAGGTGCTCCTGCAGCAGGGCGCCATGGATTTGCTTCCATGCAGAGCGCCGCTGGACTCTCCTCACTGCAGATGGAACCACGCTGCCAGGGCAGAGGGAGGCAGCCCTCAGAACCGTGCCATGGATGCTAGGCCACAGGGTCGTGCCCATCCTTGGGTGAGGAAACCGATCTTCTGCACATGCTTCCCCAGGTGTTTAAAACTCCCTCTCTGGAAGAAGAATCAGAGAACGCTTTAGACAGGTTGTGCTATGGCTGGAAATAGAAACGCCAGGATCTCTCCTTTCAAGTTTTCCATACATTTTAATTTCCTTTTGCTGAAAGGAAAAACACTTGATTCTAATTTATTTGTAGGCCTGAAATGAGATTTTTCCTCAGTTGGAAGATGTGATGTGCCCTGTACACTAAATGAGAGAAGGGTTGGGAAAATGTAAGCAGGAAACTTTTACTGCAGAAGTAAAAGGAATAACTTAAGCGAAAGCCAATCTGAAAAGGCTGCATACTGTATGATTCCAACTATATGACATTCTGGAAAAGGCAAGACTATGGAAAAGGTGAAAAAAAATTCAGCCCTGCCAGATGTCGTGGGAAGGGGGGATGAATCGGTGGAGCAAAGTGGATTTTTAGGGCAGTGAAAATCCTCCGTGTGACAGTATCATGGTGGATGTGTGGCGTTATGCGTTAGTCCAAATCCACAGAATGTACCACAGCAAGAGTGAACCCTCATGTCAGCTGCGGCTCCTGGGTGATAAGATTCCCATGCTAGCAGGATGCTGTCGGGAATATGGGAATCTCTGCGCCTTCCTCTCTATTTTGCTGTGAACCTAAAACTGCTCTAAAAAAAAAAAAATAGTCTATTTAGAAAAATAAAAAAGCAAAATGAAAATGCAAGCTTGGTTTTGAGGGCATATTATTTAGAACTCTGCTGGGTGCAAGTAACAGAAGTTTCTAGCTCACTGAGTCTCAGAAGGATGTTATAGGTCATAGGTGCCTCGGGAACCGGGAGACAGGGATGATTACAGCTGCTGGGAGGAGGCTGCAGTGAGGTGGAAGGCAGAATCCCGGTGGCCACTCTCTCCCCAGCTCCCCTGTTTACACAGGATCCTCTCCCGCTTTCTATAGACACTGCCCTTTCTCTACTCCAATCCTAAATTCCTGGGCCAGGGGACGCTGGTGGCGCAGTGCTTGGGGCAGCTTCCAGCTCCAGCAACTCTGGTCATGGGGGTGGAGGTGCGGGTATGGTTCCATACCAGCAGAAATCTGCAAGGAAGTGAACGTGTGTGTTGGGTGGGCCAGGGCGCTTTCGGGGGGGCCTCGTTTTGTAATAGTCGTGCCCCCATCGCCACCCCCGCAGGAATATGGTGTTCGTTCCCGGCTGAATTAGGCACCGCTTTCTGTGCTTGCTGCTGACACCCGCTTTCCTTTTGATTTAAAGCCGTTGCAGGGCTCCGCTTTGGAGCGGGCATTGGAGGAATTCTTTGGCCACCAAGCAGCCTCCGTGCGTCCCTCTTATATAACAGAGCCACCGAGAGGCTGTTTGCATTCTGCCTGCTTTTTTTCCGTTGCAGTAGTTTATTTATTAATTAGTGTGCAAAAGATAAAAAAGAGGTAATAAGCTTGTTTGTGTGCTAGTCCACGTGTTCTCTGTGCTCATTTTTTCTGCAGCCTGGCGTCGGGAACCGGAACGTTTGGCCCCAGGAGAGGAGGCCGGGACCCATGGTGCCAGAATCTTACCGTGCAGAGGCGACAGGTCAATGCAGTTCGTTCCTTTTCCTCCCTCCCTCTCTTCTCCCCGCCATCTCCCTCCCTCTCCTCCTCCCTCCTTCCTCCCTTATCCCCCGCCCCCCGGAGGGTTCTGGGCGTCCTTGGAAGGAAAGGAGAATGGCCTCCAGGTCGGAGAACTCGCAGCCGTCATGGCAAACACCGCTAGGAAGCGGGGAAAGGAGCCATCGGGGGGTTGAAACTTGGGTTCCAGGCGGCCTCTGGTGGCGCTTGCGGAGAGAGTGCCGCCCGGCTGCGCCCCTCACCCCTCAGCCGGGGACCCTCGGACACCTCCCGGGCGGGCTACCTCGCTGTGGTCTGCTCTGGCCGCTGTCCCCCCGCCTCATTTGCCACGCGCCCCTTCACTTCGGGGGTGCACGCGGGGGCATCTCCGCTTCCACAGTGTGGTGGTGAAATCCGCAAGGATCACAGCCCAGGGGGAGCTGGGCGGGGAACATGGGCAGGATGGATGCAGGGTCTGGCCAAGACAAGCTTCTGGCCCTCCTGCAGCGCTTTGTAATGGAGGCTGACCCGCCTTTTCCGTGCTCGCAGCGAGGGAGAGCCTTGTCGCCCCTCGCAGCACCCCAACACCCACCCCCACCTCCACCGTCCAGCGGCGGCCCTAGCGTCAGTTTGCCCAGTTACCAACCTGAGCAGCCCCGCAGCGCGGCACCCAGCCAGCAGGACAGAGGGAGGGCCAAGGTGGCTCCCCGGGGAGGCAGGACGACCTCGTCGTCCGCCACCCCTCGCCACCCCGGACTTGGGGCCTGGGGGCTTCTGCACTGTTGGAATCCTGCCTGTTGGGGGCGCGGGCTGCCTTGAGAGAGGTTTCTGGATGTAGAGTCAGCTGGGCTCCCTCCCTGCCTTCCCCCTCCCCCCACCACCAGAGACATCCAGGAAATGTACAGATTTCTGCCGCACTCTGGGGTCAAAATGGGACCCGGTGGGAAAAACATGTATTTCATTTTCCCTATATTATGTAATCATGTAAAGAAAATTAAAGACATTTTAAGCTGGGGTTGTGCTTTCTGTAACGGAATGAAAACCACTTCCAAGGCTTCAACTTAAAAAGAATAAAAGGAAAAGGAGGAAAGCTTTTTAAAAAGTTTACTAGGTAAATATTTAAAAACAAAAAGCAGCATAAAAAGAAAATGAAATACAAGCCATTAGGGAAGTGTGAAATAGCAAGCATGTATGTAAAATTTTCTAATGAAATCTTTCCAACCCCCTCTTAGCTTCTTTTTTACTTATTATTACAATTTCAAACAGACATAAAAGTAGATAAGTAGGTAACAAACCCCCACCTTCAACAATGACCAATGTAGTCCAGGTGGTACTCACGCCTGTAATTCCAGCATTTTAGGAGGCAGAGGCGGGCGGATCACTTGAGCTTAGGAGTTCGAGACCAGCCTGGACAACATAGTGAGACCTCCATCTCTACAAAACAATTAAAAAATTAGCTAGCCTTGAGCGCAGGTGCCTGTAGTCTCACCCACTCATGAGGCTCAGGTGGGAGGATCACTTGAGCCCAGGAGGTTGCAGTGAGCTGTGATCTTGCCACTTCGACAAAGCAAAACCATGTCATCAAAAAGAAAAAAAAATTTACCAATGTAGGGCCATTTTTTTTCACCTGTATTCCCACTTGCTCTCCCTCATTGTGTATTTTTATTTTTTAATAATGAGATAAATTGAGCTTGTGTTTTAATTAGGCTTGGCTGCGTAACAAGCCACCCCAAAACTTAGTGGCCCAAAGCAACCATAGCTTACTATTTCTCACCATTCCAGTGATTGGCTGGACAGTTCCTCTGCCAGTTTTGACTGGAGTTCCTCCTAAAATGTCTAAGGTGGCCCCTTGTCCTCTAATAGGCTAGATGGGCATCCTTATATGGCACCTAGAGTTTTCTTTTTTTTTTTTGCTTCCATCAACACAACTTTTCTTTCTTTTCTTTTCTTTTCTTTCTTTCTTTCTTCCTTCCTTCTTCCTTTCTTCCCTTTCTTTTGAGATGGTGTTTCACTCTGTTGCCCAGGCTGCCACGCAGTTGTGCCATTATAGCTCACTGTAGCCTCAAACTCCTAGGCTCAAGCGATCCTCCTGCCTCAGCCTCCTGAGTAGCTGGGACTAAGCACACAGCACCACGCCTGTCTAAATTTTAAAATTTTTGTACAGATGGAGTCTCACTATGTTTCCCAGGCTGGCCTCCAAATCCTGGCCTCAAATGATCCTCCCACTTCAGCCTCCGAAAGTGTTGGGATTACAGGCATAAGCCACCACACCCAGGCCATAACTTTTCCTTTTAATAAACTTTATAGTATATATATATATATTTTTTTTTTCTAAGACTCAATTCAGAGGATATAACCATTATTTTATTTTATTTTATTTTTGAAACAGAGTTTCGCTCTTGCTGCCCAGGCTGGAGTGCAATGGTGCCATCTCAGATCACCACAACCTCTGCCTCCTGGGTTCAAGTGATTCTCCTGTCTCAGCCTCCTGAGTAACTGGGATTATAGGCATGCGCCACCACGCCCGGCTAATTTTGTACTTTTTAGTAGAGACGAGGTTTCTCCATGTTGGTCAGGCTGGTCTTGAACTCCCGACCTCAAGTGATACGCCCACCTCAGCCTTTCAAAGTGCTGGGATTACAGGTGTGAGCCACCGTGCCTGGCCTTATTTTTTTATATTTTTTATTTTTCTAATTTTGTTTATTTTATTTTATTTTTATTTTTTGAGACCGAGTCTTGCTCAGTCACCCAGGCTGGAGTACAGTGGTAGGATCTCAGCTCACTGCAACCTCCACCTCCCAGATTCAAGGAATTCTTCTGCCTAGGCCTCCAAATAGCTGGGATTGCAGGTGCCCACCACCACGCCCAGCTAATTTTTGTATTTTTAGTGGAGACGGGTTTCACCATGTTGGCCAGGCTGGTCTCAAACTCCTGGCCTTAAGTGATCTGCCTGCCTCAGCCTCCCAAAGTGCTGGGATTACAGGTGTGAGTCACTGCGTCCAGCC